>NW_024379287.1:0-17841 GCF_016835505.1 Polypterus senegalus
ATTTCCGGCCAGCCAACTCTAACCTCCTACGCATCATGGGATGCACGAGAGCCACGCGACACCAACTGTAACTGTCCTCCCGAGTCCAGCGTCACTCTGGAGGCACATAACAACTCACCAAACACAGACTCAGTCGCTGCGTCTGTGCAACGTCCACATGCACCTCTGAGCCACATTGACTTTACACCGCATGCAAGACAGAGAGCTACGATACGCCAACTCACAGAGCCCGCCGCTAACTCTAACTAAGGGCAAGCAAGACAGAGAGCGGCGCAAGACAGAGAGCCCGCCTGCCAACTCACAGAGCCCCTCCCCCAAACCCTCTAACTAAGGGCAAGCAAGACAGAGAGCCCGCCTCCAACTCTAAAGACCATGGGATACTCCATGCTTTAGTGTATAAATGGAAATAAATAATTGCATGTAAACGATTTGCCAAATCTGTTGTATGTAAACAATACTGTTTAAAACGTTATTGTTTTCATCAGAAAACTCGGTTTCCACGCTACCTGTATTAGTTTAAATGGTACTTTTGCCACTCACAATAGGGCGACGGCTGACTTATCGTGTCGACTGGGCAACACAATGAATAAACAATGTGTCTATGTTTTCCGTAGCCTACTACAGGAAGGCACTCTCTCCACCATTGGCATTGATTTCTCCTTGCTATTTTCATTATACTGTGATGGTGGTTTCTAAGCCTCTTGATAAATTTCAGTCAGGTTTTAGAACAAATCACAGCACAGAAACTGCACTCGTTAAAGTAGTAAAATGACTTGTGGGTAAATGCAGACAGAGGCCATTTATCTGTTCTCATCCTCTTAGATCTGAGTGCCGCATTTGATACCATTGATCACAATATTCTTAGAAATCGCCTTAGTCAATGGGTGGGCCTCTCTGGCAGGGTCTTAAATTGGTTTGAATCCTACCTGACAGGTAGAAAATTCTTTGTGAGTTGTGGTAATCACATCTCAAAGACACCTGATATCGTATATGGTGTCCCACAAGCTCTATCCTGGTCCTGCTCTTCTCAATCTACATGCTTCCGTTAGGTCAGATTATCTCAGGTTACAACGTGAGCTACCACAGCTATGCTGATGACACACAGCTGTACTTATCAATGGCACCTGATGACTCCGACTCTTTCGATACACTAACACAATGTCTGACTTGTATCTCAGAATGGATGAATAGTAATTTTCTCAAACTAAATAAAGAGAAAACTGAAATTTTAGTGATCAGCAATAATGGATTCAATGAGGTTATCAGAAATAAACTTGATGCATTAGGATTAAAAAGTTAAGACGGAAGTAAAAAACTTAGGGGTAACTGTTGACTGTAATCTGAATTTTAAATCGCATATTCATCAGATCACTAGGACAGCACTTTTCACTTAAGAAACATAGCAAAAGTTAGACCTCTTATATCACTGAAAGATGCTGAGAAATTAATTCACGCTTTGTTTTCAGTCGACTAGATTACTGTAACGCACTCCTCTCAGGACTACCCAAAAAAGACATAAATCATTTGCAACGAGTGCAGAATGCAGCTGCTAGAATCCTAACTAGGAAAAGAAAATCCGATCACATTTCTCCAGTTTTGATGTCACTACACTGGTTGCCTGTGTTATTCAGGATTGACTTTAAAATTCTGCTTATGGTTTATAAAGCCTTAAATAATCTCGCTCCATCTTATATATCGGAATGTCTGACACCTTATATTCCAAATCGTAACCTTAGATCCTCAAATGAGTGTCTCCTTAGAATTCCAAGAACAAAACTTAAAAGAAGTCATGAGGGCGCCTTCTGCTGTTATGCACCTAAAATCTGGAATAGCCTGCCAGTAGGAATTCACCAGGCTGATACGGTGGAGCACTTTAAAACACTGCTGAAAACACATTACTTCAACATGGCCTTCTCATAACTTCACTTTAACTTAATCCTGATACTCTGTATGTTCAATTCATCATAATAACTATTCATGGTGGCTCCAAAATCTGTACTGACCCCAACTCTCTCTTCTGTTTCTTTTCCAGTTTCTTTGTGGTGGTGGCCTGCACCACCTCCACCTACTCAAAGCTTCATGATGCACCAACAATGATGGATGGATTAAAAGGCAGAAGTCTACGTGACCATCATCATCAAGTCCTTCCATGAAAACCCTAAATACAAAGAGGACTGTTTCATTTATGTTAGGTAGATTGCCCAGAGGGGACTGGTCGGTCTCATGGCCTGGAATCCCTACAGATTTTATTTTTTTTCCACCTCTGGAGTTTTTTTTTTACTGTCCACCCTGGCCATCGGACCTTACTTATTCCATTTTAATTAATGCTGACTTATTTTTATTTTTATTGTGTCTTCTATTTTTCTATTCTTCATTTTGTAAAGCACTTTGAGCTACATTTTTTTGTATGAAAATGTCTATATAAATAAATGTTGTTGTTGTTGTTGTTTGTTATACTGAATTCCTTTCACCGTTACCGTCCTATTCTTACACGCCGTATGCTGTAGTCCAACTAGTAATAAATATCGACTTTATGACCAACAATCTCCAAACCCCACCTCGTTAATATACACCCTACTACCTCCCGATCCTTATTTGCTATATATTAGGTTGGATTCCTGTCAGTCTAAGTCCTCTGATTATGACGCCTGATAGGAGTGGAAAGCTTAGGAATAAAAAACTATTTTAAGATATGTGATTCATGCATAGAGCGAGCAGCCTGAAACTGCCTTTGACATTATGGATGGAAGTGGATCAGCATTACAAGAGCAACAAATGAGCGAAAGCGCTGTAGAAGTCCAAAAATAAAAACACTTGTCAGCAGGGTCACTCCATGGTAGTCTCCAGGTACCTGCTGGACACATGAGGCTCCAACTGGAATGTCTACGGTTCACCTTTACAGATGGAGTCAGGAGAGCAAAATCTAACTATCTTATCTATCTTATCCTACCTACTACGCTAAAATTTAAATCTATCTATCTATCTATCTATCTATCTATCTATCTATAATATTGTGCCTTTCACATCTATCTATCTATCTTCATCTATCTATCTATCTATCTATCTATCTATCTATCTAATATCTATCTATCTAAAATTCTAAGCTAAAAGTGCAATGACTTGAAGTGACATTTTTATGTCACATTTTTGTCACACTTTAAATTGGGCTCATTTTAAAACTTGCATATATATGTTTGGGGAATTTCAGAATTTATCGAACTTTAATGTGATGTTGTTAGATTTTCAGATTCTTATTCCATTTTTAAATTATAAACTTAAAAATATCAAGCACTCCATCACGAGATGAGACTTTGTGCCAAGAGCTTTAACCACGTCCAGCAACGGAAATAAAAGACAAAGAGTAGGACAGCTGCTGTACAGGCTTTTAAATGTTTGAAGCGCCGCGCAAGATTCAGATCACGCTGGCACGCAGCAGCAGCAAGCCAGCAGCTGATCGAGCAAAGAGGAGGTACAAAAATAAAACTGTATTTGTTTCCCATTGTATCACTGTTTAAGAGGGGTTTCGGGAGCGACTCGTCTCCTTGGGATGCGTTCAGCCCCCTCTTCACAACGCCGAGCAGAGGCGTGAAGTGGCTGGTGCGTAAGCGCAGGCCAGGGGTTGGCAGCAGCAGGGGCGAATCTAGTGATCATCCAACCCACTATATCCTAACTACAGGATCACAGGGGTCTGCTGGAGCCAATCCCAGCTAACACAGGGTGCAAGGCAGGAAACAAACCCCGGGCATGGAGCCAGCTCACCTCAGTGCATAGTGTGTATATGATATATATATATATATATATATATATATAATGAAATTATTTAATATCTGTGTGTGTGTATAATGCTCTTTATGCTGATATATATATCTACAGTTCCCTCCATAATGTTTGGGACAATGACACATTTTTCCTTGATTTTCCCCACTACTCCAAAGATCAAGCAATTCAGTTGTGATTGAAGTACATTGCAGACTTTCATTTAAGGGTTGTGGAATAAATACTTCTTGCATGAAAAAATAAGAACCTCCACCAAAAAGAAGTTTTGGGGACCGTCCCCGTATATTGTCCAATGGACAAAAGAAGGCAAAGGAAAACGTTTGAATGATGAAAAGCAATTGTTATTGTAGCAGTTGACAAAGTACATGAAACAAAATGGCGTTTATATACAGAAAATAAATGAAGACAGGAAGTGGTTGGCAGGAAATGACATTGAAAGCAGGAAATGGAAGGGACGTCATCAGTGGTGGCCGGAAATGATGTCTTGGCGGCCATTTTGGAACCCGGAAGTGAGTTGTATTATTTTTCTTCAGTTTTCCTGCTGAGAGATTAAGAAATTTGGGTAAATACGTGACAACCTCCTGTCTCGTGTTTCTACCACCTTTAGGCTTTTGACTGCCTCCTAACCTGCACGCGTGGACAGGGTATTTACAGACATTTCGGCCCACCGTAGAAATGACAACAGTTTTAGGAACATTGAGTGTCTGTCAACAACCTAAAGCCGCTCCACATCAAACGCGTGTTATAAAACGCTTAAACGTGCACTGCGGTGTTCACCGGACTGCTGGATTCCATCGAGGTTGATAAAGAACCAGGAAAATGTTAAAGAGAATTGGCAGCAAATCTGGGAACACTGTATGAGGGCACCGATTCAAGCACATGTGGCCAGCTGTCAGCAGCTATAAAGGCAGTGGCACTCGTATCAGCACCATGGACACCTCCTTGCCAGATTAGCTGAATAAATTTTATGCTCAATTTGAAAGACAAATCACTGAGCCTTCCAAAAGAGCTCCTGGTGGAACAAGAGACTTGTTTGTTAATGCAGTGAACGTGATGTGCTCGGGGCCTTTACTCAAAAGAGAAAAAAAAATAATAAATAAATAAATAACCTGTAAAAACTGTCACCACCTTCCTGAATGACGAGTGCCCAGTGACACTCTGCCTGTCACTCGATGCCCTCTTGTGAAGCTGAGGACCGACTCAAAGGGACAGCACAGTTCAGGCTTTCTAAACCTACACTGGACTGTGAAAACCTCGAGACCCCCTTCCATTTTCGCACACTTTTTATCGCTTTTGTAGATTTAATTTTAAATGGATCGTTTGCCATTTTGCCCATCAGTCTACACGTAGTAACCTGTAATGACAAAGTGACAACACGGTATTGAAGTATTACCCTGACACAAGTATTCTGACCCCTTTATTTTGTGCATTGTTTGAAGCCCCCTTGACTGCAATTCCAGCCTGGACATCTCTTGGGTTTGGCATAACACGCTGGATTTGTGGGTTCCCTGCCATTCTTCTCTGCAGTCCCTCCATTGGTGGACAGCTATTGTCAAGTCTCTCCCAAGTTGTTCAGTTGGATTCAAGTTCATGCTCAGGCTGGACATTCACTGAAATCTCCTTCAGCCACTCCTGTGTTGAGTTTAAATTGGAAGGGGAGCCTTCAGCCCAGCCGGAGGTCCAGGGCCCTTCTGGAGCAGGTCTTCATTAAGGATGTCTTTGCACTTTGCACTGTTCAGCTGTCCCTCAACCTTGACTAGACTCCCAGCCCCTGATGCGTCACTGCCACACTTCAATGTTGGAATTCTACTGCACAGGTGGTGAGCAGTGTGTGATGTCCTCCAGATGTGATACTTAGAATTGAGGACAAACAGTTCAGTCTTGGGTTCATCACACCAGAGAGTCTTGTTTCTTGCAGTCTGAGAGCCCTGTAGGTGCCTTTTTTGCAAACTCCAAGCATGCTTTCATGTGTCGTACGGCCACTCTGTGATAAAGGCCAAAATAATGGAGTGTTGCAATGGTAGTTGTTGTTCTGGAAGTTTCTCCCATCTCCACACGGCTTCTCTGAAGCTCAGCCACGGTGACTACTGGGTTCTTGATCGCCTCTCTTACCATGGCCCTTCTCTCCTGATTGCTCAGTTTTGCTAGATGGACAACTCTAAGAGTTGTAGTTATTTCAGATTTCTTCCATTTAAGAAATATGGAGGCCACCCTGCTTTTGGGAACCTCTAATGCTACAGGGATGATTCTGTAGCCCTCCTCAGATCAGAGCCTTCACACAATCCTGTCTCTTAAGCTCTGCTGACAATTCCTTTGACCCCAGGGTTTGATTTTTTTACTCACCTGTCGGACCTTCTACAGGCAGCTGTGTGTGCCTTTACCTCATCAGTCCAGTCAACTGAACTGCCCACAGGTGGACTCCAAACATCTCAATGGGATGGGTCTGAGCCAAAGCAGCGGGTCTGAATACTAACGTCATAGGATGTTTCCCTATCTCTATCTATCTTCTATCTATCTATCTATCTATCTATCTCTATCTATCTATCTATCTATCTATCTATCTATCTATCTATCTATCTATCTATCTATCTATCGATCATGCCTTTCACATCTATCTATCTATCTATCTATCTATAATATAGTGCCTTTCACATCTATCTATCTATCTATCTATCTATCTATCTATCATGCCTTTCATTATCTATCTATCTATCTATCTATCTATCTATCTATCTATCTATCTATCTATCTATCTATCTATCATGCCTTTCACATCTATCTATCTATCTATCTATCTATCTATCTATCTATCTATCTATCTATAATATAGTGCCTCACATCATATCTATCTATCTATCTATCTATCTATCTATCTATCTATCTAGTGCCTCACATCTATCTATCTATCTATCTATCTATTATATAGTGCCTTCACACATCATCTATCTATCTATCTATCTATCTATATATCTATCTATCTATCTATCTATCTATCTATATCTATCTATCTATCTATCTATCTATTTGCCTTTCACATCTATCTATCTACCTATCTATCCATCATCTATCTATCTATCTATCTATCTATCATATATGCCTACCATATCTATCTATCTATCTATTGATCGATCTATCATGGTCTTCATCTATCTATCATGCCTTTCATCTATATACCTATCTATCGTATCTATCTATCTATCTATCTATCATAGCGTCTTTCATATCTATCTATCTATCTATCTATCTATCTATCTATCTATCTATCTATCTATAATATAGTGCCTTTCACATCTATCTATCTATCTATCTATCATGCCTTTCACATCTATCTATCTATCTATCTATCTATCTATCTCTATTCTATCTCATCTATCTATCTATCACCTATCTGTTTCCTTAGGAGGCACCAACTCTCCGGAAATGTGTTCTTTTGAAATTGCGGCATGTTAAGTAACCGAGAAATATAGAAATATGATATAAAAGGTGATATCCCTCTCATAGTAATTACATGGCTACAAAATCACGAGAGAAAATTATATACTTTAGCTTTCTTTACTGCGATTTTACTGATTACAGACAGAAAGCTTATGACAGACTCTATCAAGGTGGATCTTGATCTATGCAGTCTGCTATCTTTCGTCACCACGCTAAGTTTTCCGAACAGATGACATAATCTTCCACTGACAGCTTCAAAGTGTATGCAGTGGTCCATCCATATACTGGTTTCGCTCCGCTGCAGGTTCTTTCTCTGGTCTCCAAACAAAGACAGGAAAGGACCAACTCCACCTCAAAAAATACAGGAATAGTACAATGCCTACTTGCAGTTCTCATTCTTCCAACAAAGAAAAAATTTTGTGCTGACAGAGGACAGAAGTATACTATTCTGTCTTTTAGGCTGACTATACAATCCTCCAGTTGTCTTTGGCTATCTGGTCCCATGCTTGGCTGGCAATTCTAAATGCTGAAACCCTGTGTACCATACTTGGTGTGCCTGTATGAAGGAATCCATAACAGTGTGCACAGAGACAGTGACATTAAACTTAATATTATAACAAACATATTATAATTCTATCTATCTAACTTCTTATCCTGCCGACTATGCTAAAATTAAAATCTATCTATAATATAGTGCCTTTCACATCTATCTATCTATCTATCTATCTATCTATTTTCATCTATCTGTTATATAGTGCCTTTCACTATCTATCTATCTCATCTCATCTATTATATAGTGGTATCTATCTATCTATCTATCTATCTATCTATCTATCTATCTGCTTCCTTCCTGTTTCATTGTCGCAGTGCATGTTGGGTGGTTGATCTGGCGAGTGCTGGTGGTGGGCTCTGAGTCTGGTGAGTGAAGTGTTTTGTTTAACTTTTTTACCCATTTTCATTTTCTTGGTGAATTGTTTGAAATTTTTTCCTTTTTCTTTTGTGTGAAGTGGCATCTCCACAGCAGCCATAATGGCTGCGAATTTAGAACATTGAGTCGCGCCATGGGATAAAACTTCTGTGTGATGTTTTTCCCCTTAGAAAGTGCGGTGTTGGCGGTAGGCAATGTGATCGGTTGTGAGAACATTAAGTCCGCCTCACGAATGAACGGCTCAATCGTATTCTTTTTTTGAGTTCTGTCGATCTGGTGCAGACAATTGTAGAAAAGGGTGTAGTGATCGATGGCTCGTTCGTGCAGGTGTCTCCGTTGGCGGCGCCAGCTCTAAAGTAACGTTATCGAATGTCCCCATTTTTGAGGAATGAGACTATAGAAAAAGAATTAGTACGTCACGGTCGTTTAGTTTCAAAATCCGCTATATTCCTTTGGGGTAAGTCGCCGGAGTTAAAACATGTAATGTCTTTAGGAGACAAGTTTACATGGTGCTCAACAAAATGGATGAAAGTTTAAATGTTGCTATGAGGTTTAAGATTGATGGTTTCGATTATGATTTTTCTGAGTTCGGATGAAATGAAATGTTTTGGGTGTGGAAGTGAGGGCATTTAGTTAAAAATTGCCCAGTGAAAGAGAACAAAGCCGTTGTTAGTGATAACCTGCATGCCACTAATGACGATTTACAAGATCAGCCTTTACTGCTTAATGGTAATGAAAACACAAAGACACCCCAGAGGAGCGCGGCCCGAGGAGAGTGTAAATGTTTCTAAACCCTTTTAAATAAGGGAGATGAGTTGCTTGATGGGGAAATGCACAGACCAGCATCGATGGGGGACATCGGGAATGAAAATGCAGCAGAAGATTCTGCTACAGCACAGGAAGTTGTGTGGGGAGAGTTGAAATGGAGGAAGGCGACGATAACGCACCTGAGCCATACGATGGGTTTAAACGGCCTGCTAAAAAGACAAGCTGGGGGGGAGGAAGGAACCGCGCGAAACGCAGTAATGTGGCTTGTGCTGCTGAGGAAGGCGAGGGTCCCGCTGCAGCCCCACTGGTTACGCAGGGCAGGTACGCGGCCCTAGCTGAGGCAGACAGTGAAACGCGGCTGGGCTGAGTGAGGGAGACGAGGAGGCGGAGGGAAATGTGGATAGTTCAACTGTGTCTGACCTACAAGAATGTAAAGGTAGAGGGGGTTACAGTGCTCAAAGTATCAGAACATTTGTGACGGAAACTGAGGGCAGAAGGGGTGTAGATGTGACCGATTACTTTCCTGATGTGCAACTTTTTATCTCTTCAATACAAAGCCTTAGAAAAGAAAATCCTCTTCTGTCTTGTTCTGATAAAGAGCTTCAGATTAAAGAATCTGTCAAGCAGACTGAAGAAACAGTTCAAACTAAATAAGCAGTAATGGAGAGGCAACTGACCATTTCAAGATCCTGTATATTCTGGGATCTGTGGTTTATTTTGACTATTTTATATTTTCATTTAACATGGCTTGCTTTAATGTAGGAAGCTTAAATATTAATGGTGGAAGGTAATAATAAGAGGCTAGCTTTGTTTGAATTCATAAAGCAAAAGACTTAAAAGTTACCTTTGTACAGGAAACCCATATAGACAGCGAAATCAATGGGATGGGTAGGGATTGGAAAGGAGACATTTATTACAGTAACGGTACAAATATTAGTGCTGGAGTAGCCATTCTGTTTTCTAAGAATGTTCACGTAGTTCTTTGTGATGTTGAAGAAATAGTGAAGGGGGAGGCTGCTCAAAGTGCGATCAAACTTCAAGGCAGTTCTTTTACTTTATTAATGTATACGCTCGACGATGGGAATGAGAAAATCGCTTTTTTTAAGAAGTTGGAGGGTGTGCTGACACAATGTTGCACAAATGAAGTCCTCGTTCTAGGTGGGGATTTTAACTGCACCCTTGATACTCAAAAAGACAGAAATAACGGGCTGGAGCCACACCGCCTCAGCCCAGGAATTAGAGAGAGTTGTGAGCAAATGGGACTGGAAGATGTGTGGCGAAAATAAAAATGGGGGCACCAGACAATATACATGGGGAGGTGAATGGGGATTATTTCAATGGCAGGCTTGATCATCTTTATTGTTTCAAGCACCATATTGGTTTATTTAAAACGGTCACATTACCCAGGGGTTCTCAGATCACAGTTTGGTGTCTTGTTCTGTGATCCTAACTGATTATAAGCCCGTAGTGCCTACTGGTATTTAATACGCCCTCCTTCAAGACCAAAGTTTTAAAGACTTATTTAAATTTTTTTGGGCAAGTTGGAGACTCATGAAGAAGGAGTTCACCAGTTTACAACAGTGGTGGGAGGTTGGGAAGACCCACATTCGTTTATTATGTCAGGAATACACCAGAAATGTCACAAAGTCACTACAGGCTGACATGGCAATGTTAGAAACTGAAATCATTCAGATTCAGCAGCTTCTCAGCAGGGTCCAGATGTCAAATTGTTGGAAACTCTTGGGGTTAAAGAAGGGCCTTGCCCATTATTGGAAACAAGGGCTCGGGGGCTTAGTGAGGGCGCGATTCAACAGATAACTGATATGGATGCACCAACCCAGTATTTTTTGGACTTGAGAAAAGAACTTCAACATAAGGTTTTACATTGCATAAGACAGGATAATGGTGAGGAGACTCAGGACCGGGTGAGATAAGGCGGGCGGTCCGGAGGTTTTAGAGACTCTTTTGCAACAGAGGAAGGTGAGGCTGAGGAACAGCAGACCTTCTTGAAGGATTTACCGCACCTTCGTGATGCAGACTCCGAAGAGCTGGAGAAGGAGTTGTGCTTAGGAGAGCTCACTGCTGCACTGGAAGAATTGAATAATGGAAAAGTCTCAGGCATTGATGGCATTCCAGTGGAATTTTATAAAGACTTCTGGGATATTATTGGTCCTGATGTGTTGGAGGTATTCCTCTACAGTATTAAAATGGCTGTGTTACCTCAGAGTTGCCGCGGGCGTAATAACACTACTGCCAAAAAGGTGACCTACAAAATCTCAAAACTGGCGGCCTGTGTCCCTCCTTTGTGCTGATTACAAAATCCTGTCAAAGGCTCTAGCCCAACAGATTACGAACTGTTTTAGCTCAGGTGGTGCATCCTGATCAGAGCTATTGTGTCCCTCATAGAATGATTTTTTTAATAATATTTTCTTAATCGAGATATTTTTTCAGTATCCAAACTCTTTAACTTTCCAATTGGTCTTATTTCGTTAGATCAAGAGAAGGCCTTTGACAGGGTCAGACATTCATATTTATGGGAAGTCATGCAGGCTTTTGGGTTTTGGGGACCGTTTTGTTAAATATATTCAGCTATTGTATAGTGACATTTCTGGTGTAGTTAAGGTCAATGGTGGTTTTTTGCGAACCTTTTTATGTCAGAAAAGGAGTCAGGCAAGTGTGCCCTTTGTCTGGAATGCTCTACGTGTTGGCCTTGGAACCTTTTTAGTTAAACTGAGAGGAGTGTTGACTGGTCTATCAATTCCATGTTGCACTGCGGAGCCTGTTAAGGTTTCAGCATACGCTGATGACATCATCATCGTCATTAAAAATCAGGAGGACGTTGACATTTTGCTTCAATGCCAGAGATCTTTTGAAATTGTTTCATCAGCTAAAATAAACTGGGGAAGAGCAGTGCTATCTTACTGGGCAACTGACTGGTTTAAAACCACCACAACTGGTTGGTGACCTGCAGTGGTCCTCTGAAGGATTGTTATATTTAGGAGTGTTTCTTGGGGATGAACACTTCTACGAAAGAACTGGGATGGAGTACTGCAGAAGGTGAAGGATCGGCTTGCTCGGTGGAGGTGGATTCTACCTCAGTTATCCTACAGAGCAGGATGCTCATCACTTACAAACCTCATAGCCTCAGGACTGTGGCATAAATGCATTTGTTTAGAGCCTCCTGCACAGCTGCTTCAAAATATTCAGGAAGTTTTAATCAACTTTTTTGGGATGGCCTGCATTGGCTTAGAGAAGTGTCCGTTTCGCCACTGGATGAAGGTGGGCAAGGCATTATAGATGTTCGAGGAGTTGCTGCATTAGGCTACAGACTTTACAAAAAATTTTTATATCCTTCTGAGCACCAGCGTGGATGGATTTGGCACAACATTTCTTTGACCACATTGAAAACCTGAAATTTGGAAAAAATCTGCTGCTGTGCCAGGTGAATAAAATTTGATATGCGGACATGAGGACTTTTATAAGAGTCTTTTTAAAGCCTGGCAGATGGTGACAATTAAAGGGGATGAGGACAGCCTGTCATTGTTCTGGGTTTTGGAAGAGCCATTGTTAATAATGTGAAGTACAGTAGTTCAGTGGGACTGTCTCAAACTTTCATAAATCATCTTAAACATGGAGGTGCACAAAACTAAAACATGTTATTGACTGTGAGAAGTTTTGTTGGAAAAAGAAATGAAATGCACACCAAATTGGAGTGCGGTCAGTGAGAGTGGTGCAGACCTTTTTAACACAAGTGAAGGCTTCACTGTCATCTGAGAGCTCAGCACTCCTGAGAGACATGTTCAATGAACGGACTCATCCACCTGAGGATCCTGATTTTCCTACACTTTTGGTATCTCCTGGGGGTGACTGGACAAGGAGACCAAGCAAATTTCTTTCGGTGGAGGCTGATGGACCTGCCTTTGCCAAGGCTACAGGAAACAATTGTACTGGCTGTGCGTAAAAGTTAGACATCGAGACTCCTGAGGATGATAACAGACACTCCATGGAGGGGAAAGATGGACTGCACAGAATTTCAGAGCCAGCCTGGAGGTCGCTATACAAGCCACCATTGACCAGTAGGGTGGGTGATTTACAGTGGAGGGTCTTACATGGGATCTTAGCTGTGAACTCTTCTTGTCAATTATTATACCTGGGGTGTCTGACTGTTGTTGTTTCTGTGGGGAAGAGAGACCGTGTTTCACTGTTTTATGTTTTGTCCCAAAGGCTTGAGCCTTTGTTTAATTTACTAGAGAGGCTTGTTGGGGATTGGAAATGGTGTACACTAGGGTGGGCTTTCTGTTTGGTTTTAAAAACTAAAAGAAACACAGATAATGTGAATTTGCAAACTTTATTATGGGGCAAAGTAAATTAGCTATTTGGAAAACTAGAAAGCACAAAATTGAAGGGAATGGTTTACAAGATCCGATTGTGTTTTAAAATACTGTGCCTTAGTCAGCATTTGATTGATTTTAATTTTACAAATCCACAAAGAATATGGACAAGTTTAAAACAATATGGTGTGTGAATAGTGTACTGTGTGACTGTGATAATGAGGAACTGCGGTTTGTTTTTTAGGGGGTTTGTTTGGTTCATTTGTGTTTTTTCAAAAAAAAAAATGAACATGTAAATATATTTATAATAATGTGTAAGTTGTATATTTGATGTTTTGTCAATAAAAATTTGTTTTTAAAAAAAAAAAAAAATCTATCTATCTATCTTTTTTATATAGTGGCATCATATCTATCTATCTATCTATCTATCTATCTATCCTATCTATCTATCTATTTATCTATCTATCTATCTATCTGTTATATAGTGCCTTTCATATCTATCTATCTATCTATCTATCTATCTATCTATCTATCTATCTATCTATCTATGATATATGCCTTTTATCTGTATGTCACAGCATAAACTAAATTCATCAAAATAGGTGACATTTTTCTTATAGAAACAGAAACATTTCAGAGGTAGACCAATGACCAATATTCTCAGTAAATTTCAACTGTAGAAAGAGTTTCAAAATGGCTCATTTACGTGTGAAAACCACCAATGTGGCCACAATACAGAGTATTTGAGTTTCGCAGGGCTCAAGTCTCAACAGCCTGACCTTTTCTTCTACTGCTGCTGGATCAGATGAAAGGTAGAAGAAGAGTAAGAATGCCCACCACCACATTGAGCTCTCATGTTGAGTTTAGTTCCAACTGCCAGCGCTTTGCATGTAAAGAATTAGGCGACCTAGCGCCTAAACAAGGTCAAGGTTTCTGCCATGCCCTCTTCAGTTTGTTCATGAAGGTAAAATCAAATTAGGCACATTAATTAAAGAGGCCAAATATAGCACAGAAATCATCTCAAGTGACCTAATCAGTCACACTGCTAAAAGTGGAGAGCCAGTCTTCAGTGGTTAATTACTTGTCATTCATAAGAGTGCATTTATTTCAAGCATTGATTTTTCTGGTTTAGATAGATAGAAGGGTATGAAAGGCACTATATAATAGACAGAGTGAGTGTGTCGATGAGTGAGTGAAACAGACAACTAGGCAGGCAGTGTGGCATAGTGTCCAAGACTTTAGACTTCAAACCCTGAGGTTGTGGGTTCAAATCCACTACTGACTTGTGTACATGAGTACATCACTTCACCTGCCTGCACTCCAACTGGAAATACAAAGAAAATATAACCAGTTGTAGTTGCATGTCGTAAGTCATCGGACTAATAATAGACACAGAGTCAATGAAAGCCACTGTTTCAGATGATGATGAGTGAGTGAGAGGCGCTATATTAGATAGATAGATGTAAAAGGCACTATATTAAAGATAGATTTTAATTTTAGCATACTCTGCAGGATAAGATGATAGATAGATAGATAGATAGATGGCATTAATGACAGCGACAGCACCCCCCCCCTGCTCAGGGTGGTATTGCCTACTTATTTAAGCAGCAGCTGTACCACCTACACTTCAGAGCGGTCGCCCACCTAAGCTAAGCATGTTCAGGCCCGGCCAGTACTTAGATGGGAGACCATCTAGGAAAAGCTTGGGTTGCAGCTGGAAGAGGTGCTTGCGACACCAGCAGAAGGTGCACCCTGTGGCCTGTGTGTGGATCCCAGTGCACTGATGGTGAGATGTAAAACTGAGGTCCTGACTTTCTGTGGTCATGAAAGAACTCTGGGTGTCCTTCGAAAAGAGTAGGATGTTCCTGATGTCCTGGCTAAATTGCCCACCTTGACCTTTTCCATTCTGACCCCCTAATCCTCCCTTGTCTTTTATTGTCTAACTGCCTATCTCACCTCTTGACCACCCAGTAGCTCATGTGGGGTGGACATACTGGCACAAGAATGGCTGCATTCACATCATCCAGGTGGATGCTACACATTGGTGGTGGTTGAAGTGGCTCCAGTACTGTCTATGTAAAGCACTGTATAAATGTAATGAATTATTATTATTATTACGTTGCTGGAGCTTTGAAGATGTCCCTGGTGGTCCATGAGGTCACCAAGAGCTGGCAGTAGCTAACTGCATTAAACATTTATTTAGTGACATTTAATTTGCCAAGTGCTGACTTTGTTTCCGTTTCATGCGTCTCGCTATCTGCTCTCCACACTCTCACCTACGTCACAGCATCAAAATCAAAATGATCTAAAAGACAACAATGGGGGCCATCAATTTTGATACACAGGCTTGACCAAAACGAGATCTGAGTGAGCAGTGGCTGAAGCGAGAGATCTGATTCATCTCCCCCTGCACTTGTGCACCTCTGAGAGTTCTCTGTTAATCAGCTCCTCTCCGCTTGATGTTGTGATGGGGGGGCTCAGTCGTATACCGTTTAGTAGTTATCACATACTGTATGTGCACATGGGGGGCAGTCTAAGGACTTAACTGAGGGTAAGATGCAGAGCCAGGGGTTGATGAACGGTACTAATGCCTTTTCTCCTCTTCACAGACCACCAGAAGGAAAGCCCAACTAGAACTCCACCCACTTCCGCTGCTAAACCACGCCCTCCTGTAGACCTCACTTCCGCCTAAGAACCCGCCTCTTCCTGTCCTGCACCTATAAAACCCAAGCACTCCACTCTCCAGTTTAGTCCCTGTTTGACTCAGTCTTTGATGTCCACTCTGTGTTTGACTCAATCCTTGATGTCCACTCTTTGTTTTGACACAGTCTTTGAAGACTATTCTGTTTCGTGCAGTCAATTTGTTGTGTTGTTGCAATATATGGGGAGGGTCCCCCACACCTTTATATTTGTTTTTGTCTTCTTTACATAGTCCACATTTGGCTCAAGGTGAGATCGCCATCAAGTGTTTCCACACGTTTAAAGGAACACTGAGCAATTCAAGAAGCAGAGAACCTGGTGTGATAGTTTATGAAAATTTCTGGAAACTACTTGCAAAAAATGAGACAAGCCCCACCAATACTCCACTCCACCCTCCTCCTCTGCATTTCTGGAGTCCACAGCACCACCATCACTGTGCTGTCAGGTCATCCCAAGGTCACCTGTGATGACTGATTTATTGGTATGGTGGCACCACAGAGGACTTTAATGGTAATTGTTGAAGATCCACTTTCAGAATGTCCTTCTCAGTCATGCGGGGAGCACAAGGGGAGTCCGGACAAGGTCAGGTAAGGAACAGTGGATGGAGAGAGTAGCTGTGGAGCCTGCTACTTCTTCTGCCTTACCTGATATTTCATACTGAAATCCTTGCAGATACTGTGGATTAAGAGCTCTCCGGACTCCTTCATTTTCTGCACTTATTATGGTGTGGTAAATTTAACTTTAGGTGGAGACATTCGACCATCAATCTACACTCAATGACCCATAATGTCAAAGTGTGAACACGATTTCAGGAAAGGTCTGCAAATTTATTAAAAACCTAAAACTGAAAACTGCCCAAAGTGTTTGGACTATCTGCTGTGGCAACCCAGATTGTGCTCAGGTACCTCCTGGTTGCTTTAATTCTCCTTCAGATGTTTCTACAACTTAACCAGCAAACCAAAGTGATTGACATCATTCAGAAAGGCACCGTGTCTGTCTATAGAAGGTCCACAACTCAAACTGCATATTGGGACAAAAAAGCGAGCCATGAAGTCCTTGGAACTCTCTGTAGACCATTGTGATCAAATTGTGATGAGGTGTAGATCAGAGCACAGGATCAAACCATTTAAAACAGGCTTGTGTGTTCCCAGGGGTATGGTGGCCTCAGGAAATGTGAAATGGAAGAAGTCTGGAACAACCAGGACTCTTCCAAGAGTTGGCCAAACTGAGTAATCAGGCAAGGGCAAGGGGAGATGAGCGAGAACCAATGGTCCATCTAACAGAGCTTTAGAAGTCTTCTGCTGCGATGGGAGAACCTGTCTGGAGGGACCACCATCTCGGCAACAGTCCATCAAGCAGACATTTATTGTGGGGTGGCCCTTGAGTTACAGGCTTATGACAGTTTAACGCCCTGAGGCCACAAGAAAAGAGATTCTCTGGTCTGAGGAGACAGAAATTGAACTCTTTGTGCAGAACTCTAAGCACCGCTTTCTGACAACAACAGCAACATTTATTTCCAGAGCAGGTTTTCATGCAAATGATGGAGCTCAAAGTGATGAACGAAGATGAAGAACGAAAAAATATCAAAATAAGATTAGGCAATCCTAAGTAATGTCTGATGGCCAGAAGGACAGAAAAAACAAAAAAAACTCCAGAGGGATGGAGACAAAACACAAAATCTGCAGGGTTCTGAAGTCACAAGACCACCCAGCCAACCCCCACTGGGCATTCTACCTAACGTCAGTGATCTCAATCAGTCCTCATGGTTTACAGCCTTCACGTGGAAGAATTAGATGATGATGGTCATGTGGACCTCTGGCCTTCAATCCAGCAATGGGACTGCATGGCGTCCTGATCAGCTGGTGATGGCAGATCACCGGGAACTGGAAAAAGCAGGAGAGA
>NW_024379288.1:0-33532 GCF_016835505.1 Polypterus senegalus
CCGCTGAAAATAGAAACCCTAATGAAAAATTTTCCCCCAATTTGGGGTGCCTACTGAAACCTGACCCCGGCAGATACTAACAGTGATTGATGTTTAGCTGGGGAAGCGGTGGGAATTCTGCAGAGTCGTAGCTAGAAAAGTCCATGGGGGAAGAGCAACGAGGTAACCTATCATCTCTTTTCTTTGTGGATTTTTCGCCTGTAGTAAATCTTGTCCATATTCAGTTGGGTAATCTATTTTTTTCTCTCAGCTTCTAAAAGTTTGATTTAGGCAGGATGTTTGTTTATGCATTCCCCCCTTTCCCCAGCGAGCCGCCCCCGGCACATATTTCCGTTGTCACAACATGAAAAGCCCAAAGACAGGAGACTCAAATGGACCCGGACAAAAACAAAATAGCAGTGGGAGGAAAGGGCGGAATCGAAACACGTAAGAATGTCCCAAAGTATGATATCCGGTGAATGTAAGATAGTCTGTCAGTTTCCTGGCAAACGCGGGCTCCCACCCCGTGGCAGCTCACTGTGTAAACAATACGAAAAGATCGTGGTCACGCTATGAACACCTGCCATCGATGGGTGATGCGGGAACATTAAACTGCAGGAGGTTACTGGCCATTAACCGACCATAACCCTGCCTGATTGCCATGTTTTCAGAGATGTGAAAGATGAAAAGAGGAAGACTGCAATATATCCCAATTGCTACATGTTTTTTGCAATGTGGGTCAGGCATAAACTTTTCCCGAGCGTTAGACGCTGCCATAATCAGATGTCTCACTACACATTCAAATGGTCAACGCTATTTGTCTTGAACTGTTCCATATCCTGTTCCCACCAGTGATGACTCCCCCTCCTTCTGTATTATCTTTCATGTAGATAGGCAATGATGATGCCACTCAAAGCATCTTTAAGTCTTCAAATGCAGAATTTATAATAAAAAGCAGTCTAAGTCAGCAATCATTTCTAAATAATTTTGAAGATCCACGTTAGATTTTAAAACACATCCAGGTCGTAAGAAACAACAACTTTTATCTGCCATAGAGGGTGACAGGCAGAATAAAAAAACATGTCTGGATTTAGACATAGTTGGCACGCCACACGATGAATCTTAAAGTTAATAACGCTTTTATGGCAAGTGAACTTGATCACATTTGTAAAGGGTTATTACATGCACTGTTAAACACAGAGCCACACAGAAAGAAATAAAGAACATTTACCCAAATAATTCTTTGCTGAATGTCCCCCAGTGTTATAGTGTGTCAGATAGAGGATGTACAGCATTTATCATAATGGCACTTAGTTTGTTTTTTTTTTCTCTCCCGGGTACTACCAGGGGTCCAAAGTGTGTCCTATAACCAAGCCCTTTTAATTAATATGGATTCTTAGGGCCTATCTTGGGAAAACTATTACCAGCCCAACACCACAGCTAGGAGAATCGCCTGGCCATCACGAGTTATTAGAAGATGGGAAGGATGTTATTTCCACGTTAAAAGGGGCACAGTCTCCAAGGGAAAAGAACCTTGCCCTTAATATTGTTCAATTGTGTTTGAGACCAGTCCCTGAGAATGGACCACCTCACATCTACTCTTTGAATAATGAAAGACATAGAGGCTCTTTGGTGCTAACAAAGTCAATATCCAGTTCCTTGGTCTTGCTGATGTTGAGATGCAGACAGTTATCTTTGCACCAAGTAACATTCTCCACCTAACACCTATGCTCTGTCTCAACTCTTTCATCAGTACACCGATAACAGCAGAATAATATGAGTATTTCTAAGTGACATGACCTGGTGTTGTATTTGTAGTAAGAGGTGTACAGAATGAAGAGAAATGTGACAGGACTCTTCTTTGTAGTACTGCTGTGTTACTCCACGTCCATATCAGAAACACAGTCCTTGAATCTTCAAACTGCAGTGTGCCTGACAGATGGTCCATTTTCTAGGACACGTAGGCACATCAACCTGCATATCTCTGAGTTTACCCCTTAACAGGGATGACTGGATGATACTGAAAGAGCTGGAGAAGTCAAAAGATTTAATCCTCACAGTGCTGCCAGCTTTTCCATGTGAGAATAAGCCTTTTGCCTTCTTTGTCGATAGGCAAACTGCAGTTGCTCAGGTGGTTTACCACAAGAGGACTCATATAGTCCTGGACCAGTCTGCTAAGGTCTTCATGATGTGAGACATAAATGCCATTAGTCTGAGATTATTAGGTGAAGAGCGCTGCATTCTTTGAACAGAAACAATATGAGATTGTTTTCACACAGTGTCAATTTCTGAAGTCTTGGACAAACTCAACAGGTGACAGAAGAAACCACAAAGTTGTTCTTGGTGACAAAAACAACCTCGATGTCACCACTTGGAAGATGCATTTTCAGGCACTCACGCAAACAAGAATTTAATTACTGATAGAAAACACATTTCTGCAAAATTAGGCTCATAAAAATGGTTTTAATTTATGGTTTTACATATGAACACAAAAAAATATAGAACGTAATATGTTAGCATAAATTGAAGAGAAATGTAATTACGTGTAACAAATGAAATACTTTTTAATTTATACAATATTCTTCTGAATCCATTTACCATGAAAGGATATTTGGTCAACCTATATTTGTAAATGTTTATGCAAAGTATTTTTATTTTAGTAGGAACTGTGTGTATAGTCAACAGAACTACAACTATGATGGATACTTATTTTGTCTAATGGTTAATTCAGGGCTGCTTCCACATAAAGCTGTAGATTAAGTGACTGAGCCAATGTAGAGTGATCATTGACCCTTGAAATAGTTCCAGGGCTCATCCAGGACTGACCTCTTATTGGGGTTTAAAGTCACCTCGAAAGTGAAGAAGGACAAATTGAGTGTAAATGCCTTTACCACACTACTAGCAAGTAGACTTACCTTGATCAACTGGAAGAATCCCATCCCACCTGTTATAAGTCAGTGGGTAATAAATGTTCTGAACTATTTGAAATTGGAAAAAAATCATTAAAGGATCTGTTGAAAGCTTTCTTAAAATATGGAAAGATCTAATTAATCAAATCTTAGAATAAGATTTTATATTGGGAAAAAGACATTCTCCTTTCTTTTGTTTTTAAAGATTTGCTCATGCTGTTTGCTCTCCTCTGTTTTTTCTGGTAGGGTTTGAATTCTGGTTTGTTAAATTCTATTTGATTGTATGGAATGTTGTTTTTTTAAATGAAATCAATAAAATAAAAAAAGTCATCTTAGCACAGGAATGAACAGGTCAGGTTAAAGGGAGGAACAGGTTATTTAAGTTACAGGAGGTAAGTAAATGGAGTATTCTGTTGTAGTTCTTAGTGGGTGTATGGACAGCCATCCTTTTGGCAAATAAAGAGCAAACACCTTTGATAGGAAGGTCCATTTTGTTCATGGTTTTTGAAATTATTTTTTTATTTTTACTGCCACTTTAATTCTTTAACAAAAAGGGTCATGTGACCAGGACTGTTGCATTTGTTATGTCACCAGGAAGTGATGGTACAAAAATGATGGGTGGCTTTTTAGACAATACAATCCTGAAGATCAAGATACTGTATTGTAAGAAAGAGGGTAACGGTTTGGAAATTTTCTTGTTACTGCTAAAAAGTGTTTAATTGATATATGTGGCTATACTTTCAGGAGCCAAATTTCCCATGGAAAAGAACAGACGATAAAGATGGAAACCTAGAACCACTTAGTGCTCATTTAAATTTAAAATTTCCAGAGCCTACAAAACTCGTAGATCCATCCACCTTAAACGCATACCGCCCGTCAAGGCCTTTTTGTCCCTTTAAATGTGCTGATAACAGCAAGCAGTCTGCTAAACACATCCCACACCGTAATTTTCAGCTCAAGTCTGTTTACATGCGACTTTCCAACTCTATCGTCACAATTTGTAAATGCAACAAAACTATTTCAATTTCATTGACAAGTCATGGCTCTTTCCTAATTGATATGCAGGAACGATTTTAAAATCCTTTCAGTGTTAATCAGTTACTTTTTCTATCAGGTGAAGAAAATGGAATATTTCAAAACATGTTAGATCATTCAATATTAAGAGTTACACTCCATTTTAACTTACCTGTACATTGATTTTGTTTTTTTTTCCTAAAAAAAATTTAAACTAGTTGTTTTAGTGAAGACTTAGATGCTCAGTATCCAAATCCCCATCCACATATTTAGGGGAATAAAACCCTTTTAACGCCTGTTCAAATAAGTAGAAGCTACAGGTTGGGTTGGGGGTGGGGAAGAAATGACCAGGAAATGCCTTTTCTATGGCAGTAAGAAATCATATTGTTAATAGAACCGGCCAGGCCGTGACCTTTTAGCTGTCATTCCGACTGTTGTATGAATTAAATTAGAACAATCAGCCCAGATGTACAGTATATTTGGGGCTTGGTCCTTAAAAGGTGCAACAGGGTTAATAAATAAGACACTTCCCAATCGGTTGCCAGATGGTGTTGTGGGTATTCTGAAATACAGATTAAAACTAATGAAAAACATTGCCTACCTGCACTTGTGTTTATCCTTCGCATTGCATTTTTTAACTTATCAGCACCCTTTTTCAGACTTAAGAGTTGCTTGGGGACTACTTCCGTTATTTTTTATTAATATGAATTAAAATATATTAGTTAAATAAACTTGCATTATCTGATACTTACATCAATTAGTGATGGAAAAAATTTTACATACTGTAAAAATTTTTGCTTTTATTTTATTCATACATATTAAGACAAAAAACATAATCAAATAAAGTCACCAGTACATATTTAAACACATGAAAATATGGAAAATTTAAACACATTTGAAAATATAATAATATGGTATGGATACATTATAGTTATAATATATTGAGCAAAAATCATAATAAATCCATTAAGTAAGTGACCCTCCATCCATCTATTTTCATGCATATGAGGACACACTCAAGCATCACATGTAAAACCTATAACAGTAATTTTTAACCATTTTGAGCTGCTAGCTAATCTAACCTGCATATCTCAGGGATTTGAGAGAAAACAGAATATCCTGAAGAAAACCCACAAGGGACATTGAGATGACACAAAACAAATGGTGAGTACACCAACCACCTTAACCTTCATACTGGAGCTGTGGAGGCAGCATGCTAATCACGCGATCCAGTTCAATAAACTATCTCTATTATGTAAAAATTAAAATATGTTCAAACACAACACAATATTGCAATACTGCATTCTGCACTTTGTGAAAACCATGATAATTTAATATCCAAGAGTGATACTGCAGAAACATAATTACAAAGATTGGGCTTTCCAGATTGGGCTATCTTACTAAAATGAGAGGCAGACAGTTTACAACAAACAGACTAACTTTACATTTATGCATCATCTCTCAAGCTCTGGGGATTTGCACGATATACACAACTGAGTCTATTGAGGGCCATGAATGTCAAATGAAGAAGCTCTTTGTAGTAAATATAACTGTTATGTTGCCAACTCTATTAGAACATTAAATAATATGGTAAGAAAACTCAACTTTTCATGCTGTGATCTAATTGTTTTTGTGCATCCTGTTCAGGGTTGTTGCTAAAACTCCCACATCCTTGAAATAGAGTAAAAGATTTGAATAATGAAGGAATGGACTGGCTCTTTATTATTTGCATTTCATAATGCAAATGCATACATCTCAAATATGCATAAGATAAATTATTTAGTTACTTCAAACTGTCCATGTGTGACTGAGCATACAAGTGTGCCTTTCAATGGATAGGTGCCCATCTGGGATTGGTCCCTGCCTGTTCCCAAAGTGCAGGGATAGGCACAGCCCCACACGCTAGAAAATGGATGGATGGAAGGAATAGAAATGCTGTTCATAATAAATATTAAAAGCAGATTTATGTAAAATAAATCAAACAGTAATAAACTACTATAACCCAAATTTGGGAATTTAATTTCTAAAGGCATTCATTGACAAAAATCAGTGGTTTTTAACATTGACTTTTCTCATCAGATTAATGTTTCTCAATTTACATAATAAAAGAAAGGTTTACATTTAGGACAAGCTTTTAAAATCAAGTGAGTCCCTTTCAAATTATATATTTTAAATGATTATATCAACATCATGTTATATAAAATAGTTCAAGACATTTAAAGCATTATAAAAGCAGTTTATTCTTTTCTGTTAGCAACATTATTTTAAATCAGTAATTTGGACATATTTTTTTTTGTAGTTTCAAATAAATAACTTTGCCCTGCTGCAGGGTCTCACCACTTACTGTATTCAGTCAATTAATGTTTGAGTTATATTAACATCTCAACATCTTTTATGTCACATAATCCAAAGTGCTGTCCTTATAGAATAA
Organism: Polypterus senegalus; assembly: GCF_016835505.1. Lineage (NCBI taxonomy): Eukaryota > Metazoa > Chordata > Cladistia > Polypteriformes > Polypteridae > Polypterus > Polypterus senegalus. Next base: position 6,334 of record NW_024379288.1, read on the forward strand.
AACAAAATTTTCCCTTTATTTAAATTTTTTGAAGATTATATGATCTTGCGATGATCAGAAAGAAAATCAAGTGTATTTTGGACTCCCTGTTTAGTCAGTTTTTTCGTTATTTTAATTTGTTTTTCCAGCTGCCCTGAAACCCTAAATTTGAATAAGCATGTTTAAAAATAATGGATGTTTAAATGTGTTTATCTTTCCATGTATTCATTTTTATTATTTGGTAAATTAATCAGTCTTATAAAAATAATAATAGAATTTAATCAATATAGTCATTAACAGATAATAAATTGACTTCTGCAGCTTCTTTAACAGTTGAGTTCTTGTCTTATTTTACCTTTTCAAATATGAATTTATTTTATTATGGAATTTCGTTCTTTTTGGGTTGCTTCAAAAGTAATCTTTTGTTTCCCCAGACCACCTTTTATTTTTGAAACTTTAAAAAGGGGAAAACTTTGAAAATTTTTGGAATTTTTTTCGGTCTTCCTTTTTATTTTATTTTTTCTTTTTACTTTTAAACAAATAATAAAGATTAGCTATGGTCCTGAAAAAGTATTGGTGAATATTTTTCCCGCAAAAAATTAAACACCTTTCATTTTTCAGGCGGAATTTACCAGCCTTTTCAGTGATTATTTTTTTTTTTTACCGAATTAATCAATGTTATTTTGTGAATCAGCAGATATCCATTTCAACCGGGAAAAATTTAAAGTCTTAATTGAATCCCTTGACGGGGAAGATGCCTTTTTTGTGCCGTTAAATCTACAAAAGAAAAAAACAAACATTAAAAAAAAAATATCAATTTTAATCCATGTTTCAGTGTTTTGTGATCTCCATGTCATTCTGAGTCTTGTAACTGAAGGGTTGTTGTTTAAGAAATTTCAATTTGCAACTTTTAAAAAAAATTAAAGTTTGTTTTTTTCTTTTAGTAGTCACCTGTGTGTGGCAAAGCAGCTTCAAACTTGAGGCATGAACCACCCAGCACAAAATAAAGCAGTGCACTTAGTCTTCATTAAACGTGATCCTCCTTTTTCATGTAATCAAGGAGAACTATGAGGTGAAACTGAACCATTTCTTTGATGAATTCCTTTTTTGATTTCAGATTTTCGGTTGTTTCAAAAGTATCTTCTTCACAAATCTTTTTTCTGTTTAAGGTTGTTTGCTTCTCCCATTCTTGATTTAAATCCTTTTCTTCAAACCATAAATTAATGGTGATACTGCTTTTATTTATAAATAAAACACTTTATATGTAATTCTTCAAAAATGTATACAATTTAAAGAAGAACTGAGGCAACAGAAACCTTAAATTTGTTGGTATGTTACAGAGGTGCTAATTAAACAACAGCCAGACATTTAACAGCAGGAGTATTGCTAATGCCTTTTTTCTTATTGGGAAAACTTCAGAAATCTTTAAGAATCTAATCCCTAAAGATATGTGATCCTCCATCACTTGGTACCTGTAGAGTTAACTGCTTTAAAGAAATTTAGAATTCTGAAAAAAGAAAGTAACCACAGTACAGGAGAACAAATGTTTTACGTATTAAACGATGTAAGGAGATGGTACTAAAAAGCTATATAGATTATTTATGTGTAGTGACTGTGTAATTAGGATTAATATAGTGTTATGGAATTCTTTAAATCAAATGATTTGAAATTACTTGAAAAGGGCTCAGTTATAAAAAATATATATATATATATATAAACCACACCATCTGTTACAATATATATATATATATATATATATATAATAGACATTAACCTTAAAATAACAGGCGCAGAACAGTAGTCATAAACATTTGATGAAACAGTCTATATTAAATGGAAAGGGGACCTTGTATGTGGCTGTAAAAAGCGCCACGTATTGTGTGCCTTTAATTTTCTCTCAGTAATACTGGTTTGTATTTCCGAAAATGCCTGAAATTTTTCTATGACAGTAATACAGTGGAACCAAGAAATTTTTATAGGATTGCATGTAAATACAATTAATCCGTCTAGACCGTATAAACTGTATGTAAATATATTTTTTAGTTTTAAGCACAATAAAAATTAATTATACCATAGAATGCACAGCGTAATAGTAAACTAAATGTAAAACATCAATAACACCGACAAAACCTTGAATAACAGAGAAACTAACATGCAAGAGTTCGGGCTATAGCATCTTAACCGCCTAAAACACTTTTTAATGAGTTTTAAGCACAGGAAAAAACAAACATTTGAAAAATCCGAATTTAATAAACAACCAAGAAAAATAACATTGCAACAATGCAGCGGGCCTGTGTGTGTTCTCTCATGTGCCTGTGATGTGTGTCTCTCTCTCCTCTGGTGTGTGTGTGTGTATGTTTGTGTGTTCTTCTTGCAACACCGTGTGTGTGTTTCTCTCTCTGCACAGGGAGGACTGAACACGCTGCCCCGCACATGGCATTTCACCAGAAGACACACACATGAACACCTGACTAACAGGGCTTTTATTAAAGAGGATATATGTGTGTGTGTATATATATAGATATATATATATATATATATATATATAGTCAGAGATGGCTTATGGCAAGCCACCCGACACTCAGAGGACCGGAGGAGCTTATCCCTTTCCCCCAGACCATGCGGGGTGACCGCCTCTGGTCCCTTTGGGCTTATGGGTACAGAGCTTTGACGCCAACCCTGTAGGGCTCGTGGAATTGGCTATGCCTTTGGAGCCTGGACCTCAGCACTTCCCCACCCCGGGAAGTGCGGGGGGGAAGAGGAGTGTTCTGGGGATGCACCCGCACTTCCGCCCCCACTGGGAGTGCCAGGGAAGATTGCCGGGAAGCACCGGGAAACCCTCGTGGATATAAAGGGGCCATCCCCCTTCATATGGCTAGAGTCAGGTGGAAGAAGACAAGGTTTTGGGAGGAGGCAAGGAGGCAGCTTGAAGAAGTAAGGTATTGGGCTGTGAGGCCAGGACTTTGGGGACTTTTGGGTTTGTGGAGCACTTATTGTAAAATAGAATGTCTATTAAACGTATGGGGTGATTAAAACGGGTTCGTGTTCTGTCCGGCCAGCATTCACAATATATATAAAATAAAGATATAGGGAAAAAAACATAAAAATGATTTCATTCACACTTAACTTTTCAAAATTATATTCTTTCTGTTTTTATTGTTATTCAGGTAGAATTTTACTGTTAAATAAATGAAATGGAAATGTTTTATTGGAATTAATGTTGGCTGATGGTTAAAAAGATATGTTTAGTAGGATTATAGTTTTGAGAAGTACATTTTATCTTAAATATAACAGTAATATTTGTGATGCATGTACAAAAAATAAGTCTTTTAGTTTAATTAAATATACACTGTATATTATTGCCGCCTGTTTTTGAAAAAAGTTTCAAAACAACCCAAAAAAAATTCTTTTGAAACCCGCCATTTAAAGTGGAAAATAGAAATTACTAACAAAGTCCCCAAAAAATTTAACATTTATAGCTAGGCTACTAAATATATAATTAAATAAAAATAGGTAAATTTTCAAATCAGTTTATTTTAAATAAAAGGTGACTTTTTTTGGGCCATTATAAATGGATTAAATAGGAATGTGTTAAGATGAAAATGGGAGCCCATTTTTGCAATTCTTCTACTAATCTCAAATCAATGTTTTATTGTATTACTAGAGTGGACTACAATTTAAATTTTTTTAACGCATTATATATTGACCTACATTATGTTCTTTAGGTATTATTATACTTGTTTTCTCCCTGGGAGTGTGAAAAAAATTAATAATAAAATAAATTTCTGTTTAATATGCAGTGCAAATCAAATTCAATAGCATTGCATAATTCAAAAATAATTTGTGCTGCTTGGATCTATTTTGCATTTGAAAGTTATATGTGTGATATATGGCTGGGCCAGTCATCCCGCCAATACCCCCAATCGGATGGAGGTGCCAATGCCAGTAGGGAATTAGGAAAATGGAGTTTTATCCACAGCTCTGCTGGATACCACAAGGGCTAAAAGGGCCCTGCAAGGAGGAGCAACAATTGTTTTCTCTACAACCGGAAGTGCGCCCTAGTCACAGGGACAGAAGAAATGACGGTTTCCCCGGGGCTGAAGAAAAGGAGTTTTATCTGCCCCGAAGTGTTACCAGTCACATGGAAGAGAGAAACACCTCTGGGTCAAGGGCTTAAAAGGACTGTGGGAGATCCCAGGGTTGAGCTGAGTCGGGTGGAGCGTGACAACGCGCCTGGAAGGGAGGATTATTGTATTGTTATTATTATTGTTGTGATTTATGAGTATAGTGGAGTGGGGGGTGCTTTGTGCATTTTTTTGTCTAAATAAAACAAGTATTTGGACTTTTTTCTGGTGTCTGGCGTCTGGTTAGGGTTGAAGGGACGACAACGCCCCCATCTGTACAAATATGATAATAAATTTGATTTAAAAAGTCATAGTAAATTGTGTAAGATAAAATCCCTTTATCTTTTTCGAGCTATTAATCAAATGCCCGAGAGTCTCTGCCTGCCTTTTTAACCCTTTTTTTTGGCTAATGTGATGTGAATGTTCCCAAAAGTTTGTCAATGCTCAGTTCAGCATACTGTGAAATATGCTGCGCAATCATCCCTCCATCCCTGCCTCTGTAAGGATAATATGCTGGCTACCCTACAGTTTCATCCATTTTACTGTATGTTGATATGTGATAATTGTGATTCAATATGCATGCCCTTTGCACTTCGGCAATAATCTTTCGGGAGGTTTTGTTTAAAATTTTTTTTAACAATAATCATGGGTTGGGGAAATGTATACATTTATTTTTTACCCCGCATTGTAAAGGCTTTTTAAAGTCTGTGTGCAAATTTCAAGAAGTGGTTGGTTGTAACATACCACATCATCGCATTGTAAAGCTGAACTTTCCTGTAGCCAAAAAGTAACATTACCACACCTTTCATTTCGGCTGAAAGCATATGACTTCTCAGGTACGTAGATGGATCAAAACCACTGTGATCCTCCAGGAGAAAATGGTCCCCGATGTAATGTACAAGATTTATACAAAATTGTCAAATCAATATCTTTTACATGTTTTATTGTCTAGAGTTTTCAAAGCATTGTGTGTCCGTCTTTGCCTGGTGAAATTTGTATCCTAAATTATGAACATTGATAAAATGCTTTTACACCTACTCCTAAGAACAGGACAAAATTTGTATCATCTGAGATTTTGAGCCAGTTAGCATCATTTTCTACCGGGAGATGGGATAAATATGGACATTGATCTCAGAGATGTGATCCTGAAAATAATGGCCACTGGAAGTATCTTCATGGTCTTTATAGTAGCCTCCATAATGGGAAAGTGAAGTCAATCATCTTCAGCACGATCCATCTGAACTGAGGGGGAAAAGAAAATGGTGCTAGAAAAAATGTCCATTTGACTTGGGATCTTATTTTTAAAGTTCTAAAGATGTCTTATAAGGATTCATGCTGCAGAAAATATATATATATTTTACTGCAAGTTTGAATAGAATGTCTATAATTGAGGTTGACAGCATCACAATCAGGAATTTAAGAAAGAGAGTTAATTATTAAAGTAGAGGTTGAAACAAAAATGCAAAAAATCTAAACACCATATAAACATTAGTATAGTAGTATAAAAGAAACAATCGCTGTTTTGAAACATCTCTAACCCCAGTCCATTAATTTGTTTTTTTAAAATCAACTTTAGTGGGGAAAGTAACGAAAATTATGAACACGGAAAAATAGCTAATGTTAAATTAACTCTTAAGTTATAAAGATGTGTACACTGCTTTTTGTAAAAGAGTAGGCACAAACAGAATTTGCTCTTCAAGTGCTGAAGTTATACTGATGGTTGTAGTTCTTCACAGATTCATCATCACAAGATGAAGCACTATATTGTTAGGTAAAATTGATGACTAGATCTAACAAATTGACAATAATGGGAAATGCAATTTGTGAAAGAGTTAATCAGTTGTGCTTGGATACAGAGTACTAGAAACACAAGGAACAAGAATCTTACTTGATGGTGTCCAATGGTCAGATTGAAAGGCTCTTTTTATTATAAAGGTTATTTGCTATTTACTATGTTCACATTACACAAGGACACAACATCACAGTTTGTTCCCAGTATGTTCTACCATTTTACTGATTACTAATGATTTTTGAGTACTTAATTCACCGGCTGTAACCAAGTCTTTCTGCCTATAGTGTTCCAGGTAAGGTTAAAAGACAAAGTAGCTTTTAGGAGTATATGAAAGCTGAAATGTCTTAATTCCACCATTTCTAAACCCATTTAAACTCATTCAGGTGGTAGGTAGACATTGATGGCAAGGCGAACCAAGTAAAGTATGGATCTGTCGTGCATAGTGGTCTGTCTTTTATTTTTTCCAACATATATATATATTATCATACTAAAAATACTACCATAGTAACATGTACAAAGAAAACAGAAATGAAACAGCAAAGTATAAATTATTATGTGCACTGAGAAAGAGGGAAATGCAGGTTGTTACATTTACAAAACGTATTTACTTTATATTACATGTATTGTTTATGTTCCACTTTTGAACAAAACTCGATCATGTTTACTTTATTGAATCTTGTGGGATGTGAGTATACTAATTTCAGTCATTTAGGTAGAATTCAAAATAGTTATATTTAGTCCTCACGAAATTAATAAGCATAAGCGGATTCATCATCAGCAGAGGTTGGATAACTTGTCATGACTTTCAAGAAGCAACAGGTTGTGGGTTTGAGTCATTGTCACCGTTTAAGAGCAAAAGGTTAGTGAAATAAAAGTAAAAAAAAAAACAAAAAAAAAAAACACACACACGAGAAATATTCAGATATTTATTTAAAGCACCTTAATCACACAGACTAAAGTTATCCGCTTTTGCATATTTACGGTATTCTCTTTAATGTTTTATCAAACTATGCTCACTACACCGTCACAAGTCAGTAAATGTTCTATTAAGTTGTCTAGATTTATTTGCTTAGTACAGGAGTGCTATTCGTATCTTAAAAACACAATGGGTCAACAACTTTCAGTATTGCTATTCATTAGTATTATCATAACATTATGAAAACCAGATAAATACTATTAATAGAGACTAATAAATAATACCTGAATATAATACAAATGCAGCGAATTTGCTTGTTTGAAAATGTAAATATTTATACTAATAAAAGGCAAAGCCCTCACTGACTCACTCACTCGCTCACCACCACTTATCACTAATTCTCCAACTCCAGTGTAGAAGGCTGGAATTTGGCAGGCTCATTCCTTACAGCTACTTACAAAGGTTGGGCAGGTTTCATTTCAAATTCTACATAATGGTCATAACTGACACTGATTTTCGCCCATACTGTAATAGACTGAAGCTCGATGCCGTGGGGGCGGAGTTTCATTTAAAGCATTTAACCAATCACATTTCAGCCGCTATTTGTTGTTGTGGCAGAGGCTTTCACAATCCGCAGTAAGCACTCTAACACAGAATGTCGATTAACCTGTTGCTTCAACCAATCAGATTTTGAGTAGGGCCTAGGGCCTCTAGCAGCGACGGCAACGCCACCGTATTCAGACCCATTGATTGGATAGAAGCCGAATGAGGAACTCTTCGAGGCCACTGAATGCACCACCACGCTCCGAAGCGAAGATTGTCAGCCGCTCACGGCTAACTCATGGCGGATTCTGGACAATACTATTTGCCAGACACAGACCAGATTTCAAGACCACGAAAACCTGATGTTTGTCACGCTCCTGGAGCCCTAAGTTTCGGGAATACAAGAAAAATTTCACACTACGAGCCTTCTCCAGTTTAACACAAGAGCCACGGAGCTGATCTGTCTCGGGTAAAAACAGAACTGACTGTAATGTATGCCATGGACGATTTTGCAGGACATTCTCCACTAATCTCTTACTTCCTTCATCAGAAAATCTGAATGAGAGCCTGGGACAGCTATTCACATTGGTATATTTGGTGATGAGCATTCCCGTACACTGCTTCTGTCGAGGGAAATTTTCAGCCTAAAGCGAATTCAAACTTATGCCAGAAAATACCATAGGGCAGGTTCGCCTTTCAGCATTAGCTTATGGCGATAGAATGTGACGTTTGATGGAACTGAAGCGCACGGATAATCGACGACAGAGTAATTGAACTGTTTTGAGGAAAGAGTGGAGATTGGATTTTGTTTACAAATAATCCTAATTTTGGTGAGTAAAATGTTGCGATTTTCCTAAATAATATTGCAAATTTATGAGTTATTATTGATGTTTTATGTGTGTCGCGGCTGTGGCTGCAGTAGAAGGAACTTGTTCTATTCAATAAAGGCACCTCTAGTGCTGACGTCCGAGGTTCGATTCCCGAGAGGGTGCAGTGAGTTTGTATGCCTGACAAGCCCAGAATTAGGGTGAAATACATTCTGTGTTTTGCTTGCATTATTTGACAGTAAAACTATTTCAATATATTCACTATATGATACTAGCAGAATACCCGCTCATGAGAGGAGAAGTAGTGTTTTAAAGAAGGCTAAAAGAAAAGGAAAATTTAAAAATAGTAACATGATTGTTAATGTAATTGTTTTGTCATTGATATGAGTGTTGTTCTCATATCTATCTATCTATCTATCTATCTATCTATCTATCTATCTATCTATCTATCTATCTATCTATCTATCTATCTATCTATCTATATATATATCTCTATCTATCTATATCTATCTCTATCTATCTATATATATATAGTAGAATACTAAGGCTTCAAGAGCCGGAGAAGTAAAGTGTTAAAGAAGGTAATAAAAGAAAAGGAAAAATTTTAAAACTAACGAACATGGTTGTTAATGTAATTGTTTTGTCATTGATATGAGTGTTGTTCTCATATCTATCTATATATATATTTCTCTATCTATCTATATATATATATACCACAGCTTGGCAGCGGAGAAGTAGTGTGTTAAAGAAGGAAAGAGAAAGAAAAGGAAACATTTTAAAAATAATGTAACATGATTGTCAAAGTAATTTGTTTTGTGTATTTGGCGTCAGCGCCACGAAGTTGTTTTCGGTAGCTGCATCAGAAAATGTACCACGCATCGCCTGACACGCTTCCTTTTTATTGTTTTCTCACAGCTTGGATTGCTGCTGTAATATACACACACACACACACACACACACACACACACACACACACACACACACACACATACATACATACATACATACATACATATATATATATATACAGTATATATATATATATATATATACATATATACATATATATATACATACATATACATATATATATATCTTCATATCTACATATACACACACACTCACATACATACCTATCTATATATATATATACACACATACATACATACACACACACAAATTATATACATGTGTATGTATGTATGTATGTATGTATGTATGTGTGTGTGTGTGTAGATATATATACACATACATATATTTGTGTGTATGTTTGTATGTGTCTATATGTGTGTGTATAGGTTTGGTCACTGAGTGCAAGGGAAAAATAATAAATTATAGTCTATAAGTTATTAAACAGTAAAACATTAACGTTTTAAGAAGTACAGGTACATTGAAATTACATTTTCTATGTGAACATTCAAATTTGTGCCTCTGTAAATGTGTACTACCGCATTTAAAGAAAATTAGTTTTGTGTCCTCTGCAGTGTTAAGAGAGAAAGGTTTTGGTTTGGGATAAAAGGAAAAAGGTGTAAAGAAAGGAAAGTTGCCTTTTTCTTTTATATAGTATAGCAAAATACCCGCGCTTCGCAGTGGAGAAGTAGTGTGTTAAAGAAGCAATGAAAAGAAAAGGAAACATTTTGAAAATAACGAACCTGATTGTCAATGTAATTGTTTTGTCACTGTTGTGAGTGTTGAGTGTTGTTGTCATATATATATATATATATATATATATATATATATATATATATATATATTTACACACACACACATAAACATATATATATATACATACATATCTATATATACATATATATATACATATATATATATACATATACACACACATATACACACATATATATACACAGATAATATATATATATATACATACACACACACACATATATAAACATATATATATATATACATACATATCTACATATATACACACACAGCTATTTCAGATCAGTGCACACGCTGTTTGTTAAAACGGTTGACTCCCCGCTTCTTACGTAATAACAAATCAAATCATTCAGTTGTCTTTGCTCATATGTCATTTTAGAGCTGGACGCCTGGCATCTTTTTTGGCGCACAAGTTCGCTTCTGTTTGGTGTGAGGTTCTGTGTTGTGGAGATTCTCAGGATGGATTGCAGGTGCTCATCAGTGAGGTGATTCCTGTGTGCTGTTTTGTTAGTCTTTATCACTGAGAAGAGCTTCTCACACAGATATGTGCTACCAAACATCGCACAAGGTTCGAGCCGCATGTAGACGGACTTTTTTTGTTCTTCAAAGTCACCAAAGCCGCGCGTAAACTCAGTGCGCAATAACTCTAGCTTCGCAATAACTTGCAGCATCATAAGGTAGACTTGATTAACGTGGTAAGTGTTCGGCAAGGCAGCTGGAAGCGCTGCATTATGGGATCTTGCAGTTTATTGCGTTACCAGCGCTTCATATACCCGGCTTTAATAACAATAATACAGTATATAAAATGATCTCAAGGCCGGATATAATTACAGCCTGGCCGGATGTGGCCCATGGCCCTTGAGTTTGACACATATGGACTAAATAGAACTTGAAAAGATATATTTTTTCAAATGATCACGCAAGAATTCAGATAGAGTTGACGCCAAGCACTGCATGCCTCAATGAGTCATCCTCCCTCAGCCTACTTTTTTACCGCTCATCTAATGAATACACTGAGTATGGCTTTACCAAAACAATCATTGATGGCGTAATAAAGTATCCATTATTCGAGTATGTAGAGCGATATATATATATACATACATATATATATACTCGCTATCGCAGCGGAGAAGTAGTGTGTTAAAAAGGTAGAAAAGAAAAGGGAACATTTGAAAAATAACGTGAATATGACTCTTCAATATACAGTATTTGTTTTGTGAGTGTTACTGAGTGTTGCTGTCATCAAGGATTTGATTATCATTATTTCTTTCAATCAGGTTCGTATTTGTAGGATGTGTGTGTTCAAGTTACATTCCTGTGTTTGTCAATCGCTGTAAAGATGACAGGTTTCATTCATCGATTCGCTTTACTGCATCAATAAACAGCTCGCCTTCTTTCTTTATCTGAGACCTGACATTAACGCATGCACGGTTTTTTTACACTGTCTTCCTTTAGCGGACATTGACTTTTTCCACCGTGTGCTTTGTTTCCACAGTAGCTGCATTTATGAATATGCTTATCAGGACGCCTCATATTTTTACTGCCTTTTCAATTGTGTAATCTTCGTTTTGTTCAGCGCTCTTTGGAACTGTTGCTTGTTATCTGTGCACTGCGTCAGTTCACGTGAGCCACTCGGTGTACATGCATCTAAGGTTCCCAGCTGTGCTGGTGCCATCTCGTGCATATGTCCATAGCTTTATTTAATGTTACCTTAGTCCTGGCACAAAAACTTTCTCTCGCAGTTTCGCTGAGTTTGTGCCAAACACCACACTGACCATCTCATCTTCCTCTGCATAAGCACAGTCCTTAACCCGTGAATATTTAGTGGAGTTTGCTATTGGACTGCCGCTGACGGACGGCCTTATATGGGCAGGCACTAAATTACAAAGCATGACCATTACGTGTAGAATTTCGATATAAAACCTGCCCAACTTTTGTAAGGAAGCTGTAAGGAATGAACCTGTCAAATTTCAGCCTTCCACCCACACGGGAAGTTGGAGAATTAGTGATGAGTCAGTGAGTGAGTCAGTGAGTGAGTGAGTGAGTGAGGGCTTTGCCTTTTATTAGTATAGATATATATATATATATATATATCAGCGCTTCGATTCATTTTACCCTCGCACCCCTTGGTTTGAGAAGAAGTATGAAAAATATGAGGTTAACGAGGAAAACAGATCGCCAATTGAGGCTTTATGAATAATGGATACTTTATTCGCCATCAATAATTGTTTTGGTAAAGCCATACTCACTGTAATCCTCCTCCTTTCATTTTCTAATTTTTTCGCACTAGCCATGATTAAATGAAGCGTAAAAAGTAAGAACAAAGGGGTGACTTATTCAGGCAGGCAGGCGACAGCTCAATAGCTCGCAGGCTCGATGTAGTGCGGCGCAAGTCCATCTAAAATGCGTTATCACATTCGAAAAATTTTCAAGTTCTATTTGGATATAAGAGAGTTCTATTTGTCGACAGTAATATCTTTGGTAGGAATGTAAGTTGAATTTAGTCTTTAAATTTCTATGGAGAAGAAAAATTTATGCAATTATGACTAAATTTAACGTACATTCCTCCAAAATTTCTATCAACTAAACAAAAATTCTTATATTTAAAATTTAAATAGAACTTGAACAGATACTGAAAATTCATAATACACACGCAGCACTAAGTACGTAGACAGGAGTCTTCCGTTTTAACAAACTGCATATTGCACTTGATTGAAATACTTTCATTTAATTATTTAGAATGGATGAAAAAGTTTTTTAAATAATTTTTTCAATAATGGATTCTAGCACCCCACAGCAATATCAGTATATATAAGGGATATATATATATTATATATATATATATTATTATATATATATATATTATATATATAATATTTATGTATGTATATATATATTTTATTATAATATATATTATTAATAATATTGATATTTATGTATATATGTATGTGTCGATAAAATATATGAGTAAACTCATAACATGACAAAACAATTACATTCACAATCATGTCTTATTTTCAAAATGTTTCCTTTTCTTTTTTATTTCTTTTTAAACCTCTTCTTTCCCCCGAAAAACGGGTTTTTTCTGTTTTTATATATATATATATATATATATATATATATATATATATATATATATATATATATATATATATATATATATATATAATTGAAAGAAGGTGCCAAGCAGCAATTTTTGCACTTTATATATTACTAATATTTAACATTTATTCTATAATATATACAGTTACATAAATAAATGTATTTTATAATATAACACTCTATCCAGGTGCATTTTGTGATCATATTTAGTTATACATTGGTCATGGCATTCTGGCACAGCCAAAGAAGCAGTGTTCTTGTACAACTGTTGTACATTTCAGCTTTTGAATACTAATCTTTTGTATTTTTGTTGATTTGTATTATTTTTACCAAATAAAAGTAGTTTTGGTATAAGCAAACCTGTTTTTCTTATTAATAACTTTGAACATGAACTATGAAATGATACTGGAAAAGTATAATTAACAAACTAAAAAGATTAAAGCTACGTGATCCAGGTAGAGGTTTTAAGGTTTATAAACAATTGTTAAAAAATTTATAATATTATGCTTTATTGCATAAATATTATTTCAATTAACATAAATTTTAATTTTTAACAAGAAAAAGTTTAATTCATTTTACATAAAAATATGTTGTTTCAGGATTTAATTTGTAAATAACGTATAATTGAATTATTTTTGTAAAACAATTTTATTATCTGCAATTGTTTTATTTTAATCAACCATTTTTTAGTGGATTATAATAATTATAAAAAGCAAAACAATTATAAATTTATTTGGGTTTCTTAGAGACAGTTTAAAATTCTAATTTCTGATTTAATAAAAAGAAATAGAAAAAGGCTAAGGATTTTAATTCAATTCTTGCTTACATGGAACCAGTGCCAGTTCCAGCAACTATTAGCTACAAGGCAGGGTGCCAATCACTAAGTCATGAACACACCTAATCTAAATTGGGCAACTTAGAATAACCAGAATTAGGAGGAGCGCTGGTGTACTGGAAGGAAAATCAATTTACAGTACACAAAGGAAAATGCACAAACTCCACAGAGATCGTAACCACTGTCTGGTTTAAATTTTGAATGCTAGATCTATGAATTGACAGTACTGAAAACTGTTCCATCATGCTACCTTTTAATAGAAAGCAGTGCAAAAGATTTATTATGGGGCAGTGAATATACTAAAAGTACAAATGATTATCAACTACAAAGAGGAGTCAGCATTTATTTAAATTGTACACGTGGTATCCCAACCCAGACTTGGTTCTGGCACTCTACATGATTTGCCAGGATAAGGATGAGGCCTTAGAAACTGTGTAATTTAAAATTAATGGAACATTAGAAGAATTTAAAGAAGAACAGACTATTTATTCCAGCAACATTGCAACCCTATTTACCAAGATTCTCCAAAATGCACTACTTGGCAGTTTTTTCCATGTGTCTATGATTTTTGGAGTAGAAAAGAAAAAAAAAGTCTACTATATGTGCAAAATTTGTCTTTAACAAATTTCAAACTACTTATGTTCTTCGAACAACAGGGATCCACCATACTAATTCCCTTTATAAGTTTAAACATTTTAGTCATGGAACCTTTTAATCTGTGTTTGCTTAAACTGAAATGGTTAAATTCCTTTATTTTCTTCTCATACCTCTCAGTTCCCACAATCAATCCTAATATTCTCTAGATTTTCCTTAGCACTGCCTTGTTTTTTGTAATATGGACCAAAACTGCAGAGAAGTACTCAGGTGATTGCCACACCAATTATACCACTCAAGCATAAGGGGGACAAACTCAAATACTAAGTTCTGTATTGATACTGTAATATTTCATTTTTTTAAACAATACATAGGGTAGAAAACGCTGTAAGCATACCATTATTAACTTTAAGTATACAATAAATAAAAAAGCCTTTTAAAATCAAAATTCCAAATATCAATCAGTTACATTGAAATCATGTCTTTCTTGCTTTCTTTCAATTGCACTCTCTTTGGTAAACAACCATCAAATTACCAATTATAAAGTATTAAAATTTAAACATTTTTTCTTAGTTAACCTACTTAAAATAAAACATGAAATTAATATTTTATAAACCTCTGTTTCTCAAATACTCTAAACGAGAAGTCTTACCACAATAAAAGTGATGTAGCAATGGACTGCACTGACGTCCCAGGAGGCTCTGTGCGCTACACTTAAAATTAGACAGTTAATTATGATTTCTTTCATGTTGAGTTTCAAACAGTTGTGTTTAATGTTGGTTTATTAAAGTAGCTGGAAAGACTAACTGAAATAAATAATAATTTACTAAATATATTTTTAGTTTTCATTTTTAAGGTAAATATTCTTGCTGTTAGTCTTAATCCTTGTAACTTTTAACTCTGAAACAGAAAGTCATCCCTCACAGCGCCCACTCTGTATTCATCCAGTGATTGGCGCTGGTGAGTCGAGGGAATGTTCACACAGCATTTGCGGTGACAGAGCAAGCTGAATACGGTGTTAAAGCGGTGAAATAGAAAGTGTGATAAAAGTGATAGTTCTTCAGGAGCTGATTGTAGACAGCATGATAGATTCTGGTACAAGTATTAGTGAAACATACCAAGGTGATGATTTTGTTTTGAATGTGCTTAGCAACTTTCTAAGCTCCGTTCACTGAATCTCTGGGGTTCAAGAAGAAAATTAGATACAGATAATCCAGATTCATTAATAATGGCATGTTAGCTGTAATTCTGACTGAGCCCAAGATACAGTATGCACAGAGCAACTATTAACACTTAGCGAAACAGCCAAATTCCAGGCTTCATGAGTCTGACGTCCACTATGATGAGCTGCCACGCTTTTTCCTTCTTGTATATCAACATGTAATTCAAACCCCTGGAGTTAGAATGTGCTGGTCAACAAAACCTTTACCATATGGACAGAAAAATCAACTTTTCAGTTTATTTCTCAGGTGCCTGCTTTGTTGACAATAGTTCACCTGCCACTTTGCACAGGAGAAATCCTTTTGAAACTAAAACGCACTGATCGAGACTGACTAGGTCATCATACAAGATTAGCATATTGTTACTGACCAATCACTTTTGATTGAAAAGTCATTTAACAACAAATCAATACAAACCTTAAAATAACTGAGTTGTCAATGTCTGCCAACTGCAGAAAAACTAAACATTACTAATATTGTTTTATTCTCTATTTATTAATTTATATTTTTATTTTACATTCACTGCTTAAAAATCTGATATTGTGAAAATAATAAAGCAGCAGACTTATGTTTTAAAATATTGACCCCTTTCTTCAATTTTCTCTCTCTCCAGAATGGATAGATGAAATATCACAATGTTAACTTGTTACAATATATATATATATATATATATATATATATATATATATATATATATATATATATATATATATATATATATATATCCATCCATTTTCTAACCCTTTGAATCCAATACAGGGTCACGGGGTCTGCTGGACAATCCCAGCCAACACAGGGCTACAGGCAGGAACCAATCCCGGCAGGGTGCCAACCCACCGCAGGACACACACAAACACACCCACACACAAGCACACACTAGGGCCAATTTAGTAACGCCAATCCACCTAACCTGTATGTCTTTGGATTGTGGGAGGAAACCGAGCGCCGGAGGAAACCACGAGACACGGGGAGAACATGAACTCCACGCAGGAGGACCCGAGAAGAACCCGGTCTCTAACTGCGAGGCACATATATATATATATATATATATATATATATATATATATTATATTACCTCCATAAGCGCACCACACAGATCATATAGCAGAGTTGTCAATTACAATGGCTGGTTCTTTTCTTTTATGTTCCACTCATCCAGTCATCAGCACTAAATCCATGTGCATTTTAAAATGCTTCCTTTTGTTTGAGGAGGAACCGTGACAACACATTTTCAAGACTGATTAACATGACTACTACAAGTGAGCAAATGAAGATAGGTTTAACTTGTAGAATTATAGAAAGACACGAGTCTTCCCACTGTATCTTTAATCTCAACTAATTCAAGATTATTAGGTGAATAAATTTGGCTAATACAGTTTAGTTGAAGGATGTCTACATGGATATTCATAACACATGAAAAGGTTATTGAGGAAGATTTATTATTTAGAAGCAATGTTTGATTATTTTTTAATAATATTGTTCACAAGATGATATAGATGTTTTATGAAGTAGATGCCATTACATTACATTAAAACAAAGAGTCCCCGATAATATGTGTGGATTCTGTGAGCTACATTTAATTCCTGATTATATTCCCAAAACATATTCTTATTTACAAAGTAGGTACACCTCACTTTCCAAGTAACTGTCCAATGATTGGCAGGATTATAGGAAAAATAGCATTTAAATTATATTTAAAGCAGATAAATGGGTATCAACAAAATGTTTGTGTGTGCACTTCAGAGGAAGAATATGCAAGACTAAATGTTTAAATTTATTTGAACATGGCATTGTGCATGTCAAATGTGCCAGAAAATTGCATCAGGAGTTTCATGATACTGTGTCATGTGAGAACTAAGAATGAGCAACTTCTGGGAAGAAGCATCAACCAATGGTAATATGGAGTAAGAAAGAACTATTTTATTGAGGTTTGTCCACAGTAATAGGCAATCTAAAGTATGCCAACCAACAACTAACAACATCAGTGATGCCTAAAAAGAATTAGAGGGAAAAAAATTATGGCTACGATGAGCTAAGGATAATTAGACACTAATTCACAGTAAATAACAAATTTCCTTGCCTGGGGGTATTTTCCATATGTCGCTAAATCATCCGAGATCAGATGCCTCATCTTGATGAGTTAATGCTGGTGAAACTCATCCGGGATAAGTCGGTTTTCAAACGCGCCGGTAGTAGATTAGTCTAGCTGGATCGAATCATCCGGAGATGAATCGCGCACCTCTGTAATTGAAAAGCCCATATATATTGAGTCTAGAAAACCGATCAGCAAGTCTTTGATAGCTGTAAAAAATGACGAAAAGAACGGTTGCATTTTTTTTCATAAACAGAGCAGGACCTTTTATTTAAAGGATATGAAGAATTTCAAGATTTAATTATGCACAAGGGTAACACTGCAAAAGCAGCCCAAACCAGAAAAAGATGGCTGGCAAAAGTGTCCGACAAAATAAAAGCGCAAGTATATGCATTAGTACTTACTGAATGCAGTGTTTCATTTCCTATGTGTCAAATTAATTATTTTTAATATGTCATAATTCCAGATCAAAGCGTAGCCAAGGAGAATATGGGAACAGGTTAAAGTGAATTACAAGAATTTACTTCAAACTGGTAAATATTGGTATATAACTATTTAAAGAATTGTTGACATAAAGAATCATATCTATACTAATAAAAGGCAAAGCCCTCACTCACTGATGACTGACTCACATCACTAATTCTCCAACTTCCCGTGTAGGTAGAAGGCTGAAATTTGACAGGCTCATTCCTTACAGATTACTTACAAAAGTTAAGCAGGTTTCATTTCAAAATTCTATGCGAACAGTCATAACTGAATTCTACTTACGTACATATATCGCCCATAGCTCGCAGCTCGGTCTCCGTGGGAGGCGGTGATGGGGGACGCAACTCCACTCACTAGTTGGCTGCCTACCTATATATGCGTCCCCACGCCTCCCACATAATTGACTGCCTGCCCTATGAGGCCGTCCCATCCGGTCTCTTCATTCCCTTCTTTGGCTGCCTGCCTATATTGCATCCCCATCCCCATGCCTCCCATGTAATTGACTGCCTGCCCATATAAGGCCATCCATCGCTCGGGTCTCTTCATTCCTTCTTTGGTTCCATGTTATTCACGCTCCCTGCTGATAACTGCAGCCTTTTATTTAATTCACGCTTCTCTGCTGTTTGATGTTCGTTATTACGATTATAGTTATTGTGTGATATTTTAGACTTAGTTTACTGTTCAGGTACCCATTTCCTTTATCATTCCAACCGCATTCCCCTATTAACATGTCTATCGAGGTGATCACCATCGATCAAAGAACGTCACTTACCGAGTGGTTTCCATGCCCAGAGATGGCGCCTCGCCTTTTCCATTCTCAGTGTTACATATTGCTACGGACATATCAGGCTCACTCTTGATATCCGGAGTGACATTGTATCTTATGTATTAAATGACTGGGACAGGTTCAAGGTGTGGACTGATGACAGTACAGGAGATAATTATACTACACAGGAGCACTATAACAGTGAAATGCTTAAGTACTCTCCTATGGTTCTGCATGTGAGTTGATGGCTGCAGAATTGTTCGGTTGTCGCTCAAGTGTACCGAAATGGCCAAATATTTTACACCTTTCGAGAACCGCCATGCCTCTTAAAAATCTTAGATTCACAGATGACGATTTGAGTAGTGGACACTTTGACGTTTAGGAATGTTTGAACTCTTAAAAGTTGGATGCGGTTATTGATGAAACCGGTTGTATGCTTACACTTGACAGATGCCGAATGTCACTTCAACACAAGTCCTGCAAATACTAACATAATTGAAACAAACCATGAAACTCAAACAGATTATGACAGCAGCAATCCAAGCTGTGAGAAAACAGTAAAAAGGAGGCGTGTCAGATATCATGGTTCATTTTCTGATGCAGCTAGATGGAAACAACTTTGTGCCGCTGTACCAAATACTCGCAGAAAAATCACAAGTTAATAGACACGCTGTCTCAAATACTGCAGGCAAATCCACAAGCTGATAGAGATGCGCTGGCTAAATACTCGCAGGCAAATCCACATGTTCATAGAGCGCTGGACGCTAAATATTCAGACAAATCCACAAGTTAATAAAGCTTCTGTTTCTAGATACAATCCAATAATGAAAGCGCTCATACAACAGCAGGTTTGGCCTAAAATGCCAATTGTGGATTTGTGATGACCCAAACTATACATTATGAATCTGACAAAACTGTACACATTGAATTATGGATGTTCACTGTGACTATTGCAAGCTCATAGGTGGAAATGCGAGTCTCCTGGTTTGTGCTGTAACAGTGGTAAAGTCTCTCTCACCCTTTACATAAGCTTCCCACTTCTTGTGGGCCTATTAAATGGCGTAACATCCTCAAAGTGAGCATTTCTTGAACAACATTTGAAAAGTACAACAGTGCATTTCAATGACGCCATTTGTGCTAACCAAATCGTTGAGGGAAATTTTGTGCCTTGCTTAAAGTTCAGGGACAAGTCTATCACTTGATTGGCAGTCTTTTACCTATGCCAACTGAGGAACACAAATTTTTGCAAATTTATTTCGTCGGGGACAATGAAAAGGAAGCACAAATGCAGTGCTAATGTTTCTTTGAGTTACACGCCTCTGGTGTAGCAATTACAACAAATGCTGCATGATAGTAACACTCACATCCAGGACTTCCACTCGAATCGACAGTATTTCAGATGAAGACAAAGACTTCAAAGTTGTCATTCACGCCACAAAACCATTACATGCACACAAAGGCAGGTTTAATAAAACTACAGTACGTCAAGTGTGTATTCATCGTTGGCAAACGCTCGAGAATAGGGATATTGTCTTGAAAAGCAGAAACAATAAACTGCAATGCATTAAAGAAACCCACAGATCCTATGATGCACTTCAATATCCCCTCATGTTCTGCTATGGTGAAGACGGCTATTCTGTGTCTATACCTCAAGTTCATACTGCCAGTAAGTTACCTATGAAGAAAACTGTCTCTGCAGCAAACTTCTATTCATACCGCTTTGATCAGAGAACATCATGATTATACTATCCTTTTTAAATCAGTTTTAGTTGATATGTAGCAAAAATTGAATCCAAAGGACTAAATTATATCAGACTAAATCAGAAGGAACTACGAGCTGAAAATTACGTCCACTCTGAAAGATGCTGGACAAAAACAACACTAATTTAAGGAACTTGGTCAAGCTGTGATATTACCATCGTCGTTTACTGGAGGACCTCGCCTATATGCACGAGTGTACACAAGGCACAATGACATATGTACATCATTATGGCTGCCCTGACTTATTCATCACATTTACTTGCAATCGTAATGGACTGACATCACTGAAGTTCTCCTTCCATGTCAAGAACCTCACGATCGCATACAGACCTTATCAGTCTGGTATTTCATCTCAAGATTCGCAAAATGATAGACTTGCTCATGAAGAGTAACATTATCGGCTGTACAAATTGCTACATGTACACCATAGAGTGGCAAAGCAAGGTATTCCCATGCACACATTCTGTTGTGGCTAAAGGATAGGATTAAACCAGCTGTCATCGATCAAGTCATCCTTGGAAATTCCTGATTCAAGACTGACCCTGCTCTCCACAAAATAGTAAAATCCATCATGATTCACGGCCCATGTGGACCTCATAATATCAACTCACCCTGCATGATCAACGGAATATGAAGTAAGAGGTACCGCGCCCTTCGCTCTCAGAAAATCAGACCGAGAAGATGGTTACCCTCAGTACGCGTGCGCACCTGCTGATGGAGGTCATACAATTAACATCAAAGGAGTACATATCGACAACAGATGGGTTGTCCCTTATAGTCTTGTTCTGTCCGCTTCTTCAATGCTCAAATCAATGTCAAATTTGCAATTCAGTAAAATCGATCAAATACATCTGCAAGTATGTTAACAAGGAAGTGACCAGGCAGTACCGTAGATCCGCTATATATAAGCCGAGAATTTGTCCCTAGGTTTTTGGTTTGGAGTTTGGGGGTCGGTTTATAACAGTATTGTTTCAGATTCAAGATTTCCAGCGCAATGGCGGTTTTCGATGAATACAGAAGTAAATAATGACGAAACCACAGAGCCATCTTTCAGATGAAGAAGTAACTGCATGCGGATACTTTAAATAAAGAATTTATTCAAAAAGTGTTTTAGTTGTTGATTTTATTATTAAAATTTATAATAAATTATCGGAAGTTTAAAATAAAAATTTTGTTTTGATTTACAATCAACATCTTGCGTATTGACTCGGATGCGGTCAGCGTGTATCCGCTTGAGCGATTGTAAACAAACAACCGAGAGCGTTAGTAGCGTCAGTCAGAGCCCAGATACATGTGTTTGTGGATGTAATTTCGGTCACTGCAGTGATTTACCTATATATATATAATTCATTAAGACCATGCAAGCAAGACACATAATTGCTAAGGAAGGAGAGAAGGTAAAGAGCAATCACAATCGAAACAAGATGGAAATTGTGGAAATATGAGAGTGCTGTTCGTGTGACCAATCTCGCTAATATGTACAGCATGAGGAAATCCACCATCTCGATAATTTTACAAAGAAAGATTTGCATAAGGAGGCTCCTTCTAAACAATAACCACCTTCCGTTTCATTCTCCTCTCCTCCCTTCCTGCACCAAAGATGTCAAATTAAATGGTGAGTACAGTATGAAATTGTTGTTTCTAGAATAGAATGCCTTTTTATTGTCATTTATACACATCTACAATGAGATTAAGGCTCCTTCCAGTGCAGAAAAAGTTCTGTATAGGCTTGATGGTTGTTTTTAGCTTAGCATAACCCCGGGATCTGCGGTCCCGCTCTGCTTTTTTCCTCCTCCATCTGTGTCGCCTCCTAGACCCAACAATAATTACGGAGAGCCCGCTGGTCTGTTTATGTTGTCTGGGATGTTGTGCTGTGATGAAAAACACTCAAAACAGATGTCTCTTGGGACACCAATGTCTATAAGATTCTAACGGGTGAGGGGATTTTAAAATAACCATCGGACAAACAAGGAAAACAAAAGTAAAAAAACAAAAAAAGTGCACTGAAAAGGAGAGCCCTGAGCTGCTGCACCAGGGCCCGCCATGCTCCTAGCTTAATCTAGTCTAGGCACTTTTATAACTTTTTTAGCACATTAAAAAAATTATTGGTTTTTTGAATTAGCACTTTTAACAACCTTTTATTATGAAAAGGTTAAGTAATTGTTGCAGTTGAGGTGGGAACAATGGGTTATCTTCGAACCAATTAGGTTCGTAAGTCAAGGGTCCACTGTATGATTATGTTAATCAATTTATAACATTTCCCGAAATCCAAACTGTAATCAGATTGGTATATAGTTTAAACACAAAAGTTTCATTTTTCCAAACGCTCTCAATCATTTCCTGGTTTCCATCAAAATCCCGGGCAGTCTCAAATTCTCCCGATAAACAGGGATAAATATACCTGAAGAGACACTTTTAGAAATTTAGAAAATTTTGTTGGAGAAGGGGGTCGGCTTTAAATACTGGTCATCGGGAATTACATGTAATTTAGTAGGTAGAGAAGGGGTCGGCAAATACGAGTCGGCATATTCCGGGATCTACGGTATTTACAATACAAAATCAAAATGATGAAGTATCTCGACACGGTTGGGCATTACATTAGTAGCTCTGAAGCAGCCTGGTGTATTTTCTGTTTTCCCATTCACGAACGTTCTCCCGGGTCGCTCATCTTGCTGTGCATCTTGAGAACGAACAAAGAATTTATTTAAAGAAGGCAATTTTTGGGGATAAAGTACACAATCCACCACAGACAACCTTTAACGTTGTTTGCCCTTTTGCAACCAGATGATTTTGCAAAACAACTTCATTATAATGAAATTCCATCATATTATGTGTGGGCAAAAACATGTTTCGATTAGGAACCAGGGAACCCTGTCAGGACATTCGGAGTGAAAAGATAATATGCTGGGATGGGTTACACGTGCACCGAATAACTCTGAATGCTACCATCTTCAACCCTTGCTGCTCAACAAATCACAGGTCCCACATCTTTCAAACTCAGAACAGTTGATGGTGTCCTATCCAAACTATAAAGTCGGCCTGCAGGGCACTTGGTTTTTACAGGACACATCAACTGGGACAAGACTTTAGAAGCTGCTCTGTCTCGGTCACCTCAAAAGATCCGGAACTTTTTCCCTTCATGCTGGTGTTCTGCCAAATGGAAACCCTTTAAACCAAATGGGAAAACATAAAAAACAGATAGCAAAAGATGTTAGGAGACAAACTGAAAGAGATCAATATCAACAGAAGTCCATCAGTGGTTACATTTGATCTATAACAAGTGTCTACAGTTGCTTGAAAACCACGAAATTTCTATTGGAGGTGAATCTCTTGATCATTATGGTTTGCCTTCACCTTGAGAGAACTGGGAGAACTTACGCCAAATCCCGAGTACTTGAAAGAGACATCTTACAACACCGCAAATTGGGCCCAAAATAGTCACAAATAAGAGTTTGCTAAATAGTGACCAAAAGTGATTATGAGCAAGTCATGAGGAGCGTTGTCCGGCCACTGACGGTGTTTTCCTTGATGCTCCAGGAGGAACTGGTAAGACATTCTCATAAGCCTTCTGCTTCGAACATCCTGCAAAGGTAACACTGCCATAGCTGTGGCTTCTTCGGGATTGCTGCAACCTTTTTGGGGTGGCAGAACTGCTCATTCAGCTTTCAAGCTGCCTCTGAACCTCAGCCATACTGTATCCCCCGTTATATATCAAAGCAGAGCAACATGGCTGTGGTGTTTGGAATTTTCAGCTTTTTGTCTGGGATGAAAGCACTATGGCACACAGAGGAGGTGTTGAGGTTTTAGACAGGACCTCCAAGACATTCGAACACCAACAAACTTATGGGAGGCTTGATAGTGTTGCTGGCTGGGGACTTCCGCAAAACCCCACCAGTCCGGCCCAGAGGAACAGCGCTGATGAAGTTAAAGATGTCTAAGTCTTCATACCTATGGCCACAAAACAATTTGTTACCTTTTAAAAATAAACATGAAGGTTCATTTGAATGGCATAAAAAACCGGGAGTTCTCTGATCTTCTGATGAGTATAGGTGATGGCACCTTCATTCAAGAAAATCAAAATAAATATTCGCAATCTCTGTCTCTGAAAACCTTACAAAGCCTTCTTCAAAATGTTAACCCCAATCTACGTGTCATGGTTAGAGGGAGAGGCTATCCTGACACCAAGAAATGAATGACTACGACTATAAACACATTTTACTTTAAGAACTACCTTCACAACCAAAAAAATATCAGTCTGTGGATTCAGTTTAGGAAGTGGAAGACGGAGTACAATCCGAGAGTTTCTCCCCATTCTGAATCTTCCAGGCACCCCTGAGCATAATCTAATTTTGAAGGTTGGGGCACCAAAAAAGTTATTTAAAAAATTACAGCCACCAAAACTTTGTAACGGCATGAGACTTTAGATCCCCGTTCTAAAGAACCTAATTGAGGCAACTATTTTTACTGGTGGCTCAGGGAGAGTTTTTTTCCTCGCATCCCGTTATACCCTCTGATCCCATTCAATTCAAACGCCTTCATTCCGTAAGGCTCTGCTTTGCAATGACAATATTAAGACTCAGGGACAGACCCACAAAAGGTTGACATTGATTTGAGAAGGGTTGCTTTTCATGGCAAACTGTTGATGCTCAAGAGTAAGCTCAGCGACAGCTTGCTTTACAAACCGGAGGGCTGAACTGACAATGTGGTATACAAAGAGATCCTTAACAAATAATTATTTGTATATTTTCCCTCAGTTTAAAAATGTTTACTTTTTTTCTTAATAAAAATTTAAGGGTATTCACCACTGCAAAGTGCGGTGTTTTGGTTTTAATATAAAAACATAAATTTTAAAGCTAATAAGAAGGCAGATAAGCAAAAATAGGTGGAGGTCCACGCGGCCCAGGCCTAACGCCGGGAGAAGAGTTGGCTCTCCAGCAAATGCCCATCACCCTGTTTCGGGAGGACATCCAGGGAAGCCCTCCTCAGAACCAGTGGCAGGATGCAGTGGTCACTTCATTTCAGGTAAAGGATGGTCATTGCATATATTTGCCTCAAGTGTCCATAGGTATGTTCCATATAGTTTTTTTTGTTGGGTCAGTTGCAGGGAATGTCATATCCCTAGAGCTTGTGTCTGGCCAACGAGATATCGATGAGGCCAAATATTTGATGAAGACACTGTGTCTGATTATTCATCAGAGAAGAGGTACATTTTCCAAATAGCTTGATAAACCCACTCTAATCAGTTCCATGCCCAATCACATTTGGAAATCCTGTAATGAAATTTTTGATTGTGAGATTCTTTATGGAACTGTGGGTGTTTTTGCCTACCTGCAATGGCATGAAACACTTATTTTATTGTCTGCACAAAAAGGGGGTGTCCAGGTAGATATGAAAACCGAAGGAAATATTTCAGAGCCAAACAGACTTTACAAATTGCCTAAGCAAACCTGCATTTTTAGATAGATTTTTCGCATAGCCTACAGTATATAAAAAAGTCCCGCTTGCAAAACACCTCAAAGTAATGCATACTGTCTGTGGTTGTGAGAGCCTGACTTTGCCTAGTTTGACTAATATAAGGTTCTAATAAATCTTTGAGGTACAATATCCCCTGAAATTCCAATTATTATCTTTCGAAAATATCCCCCAAGAGCAAAAAGGATCTTTCTGATCCCCGCAAAACCTCTCTATATGAAATTCTTCTTATATTGTACACCATATCAATTGGTCGTTTATTCATGAATGTCAAAGCCGATTGAATGAATTCAATGCACGGACACTGATTAAGTGTGTGAGCTAATCCTTGTTTACGGAACAGAACAGAAACTGAGAGGTTTGAGAATTTGGAAAGTGCTGCATGACAACACATCCAGCAAGAGTTTCAAAAATCGAAGATCCAGGATCATGCCAAATTGTCAACAAATTTCATCCGCAAAAAGTAATCCACGCATTAAAAAATACCTCCTGGGGAATCCTGGGTTCCTGTTGTGTTTTATAGATAGAAGGACTGGGACCTAATGTACAGTATAATGCCATGCATAGAATTCACACTAAAATATGCAATGGATAAAAATGGGAAAATGTACATATGCATAAAAATCCAGATGCATAAAACTGTGCATACACCAAGTTCCACGACTTTCCCTTTATATATGCCAATGAACATGAAATTTAATGCACGTGCACATGCCTACAGCCCCACCTCGACTCTCCCAGAACTGCATATTTGAATATGAATATCAATATAAATAGCCCATTTCTTTCACATTTTGTTAAAAAACAATGGAAAGAACGGGAAAAGAAGAATTTCGTAAATGCGAAGTGGAGGCAAGGAAAATTACTAATTATTGGCGCTTTTATATGGTATAAGATTAATAGAGTGCTTTATTTAATACAAATTCATTTCTTTTCTAAAGGCACCTTTATAATGTAGCTAAAAAATCAAAGGTTTCTGAAGTAATCATTTAAAAATTGCCCCATTC
>NW_024379289.1:0-48712 GCF_016835505.1 Polypterus senegalus
AATGTCCCTCTTTGAATTAGCCAGTGACTCTTTGAGGTCACTCACTTTTTATAAAGGAAATAAGGAGATTGTTTCCTGGTATAAAATGTGCATTAATGAAGAGACATAATTTAAATGTTTTTACCTGCTAAGCTGAAAACACCTTTTTATGAAGGTCCATGATAACAACTTGGGATGATATCCACAGTTTACACATGAATAACTGTAGTCATTATCTGTTAATGTTTCAAAATGCAAGTGACCATGGAGAAGGCTGTCTCTGTTTGGGTACTGGACTCCCCTGAGGCCTTCCAAAGTGTTGATGGCCCTAGAAGTTGAAATATGATTCTGAAGGAAAAAGAAGCAGAGTGAACAGAAAAATTTAGATTATAAAAATCAAACTAAATGAAATGAATCAATCAAGCTCTGTCTTATGGACATTCATACAAACCTGCAACCCTTGTCTAAGGTACAGACAAAGTTCAAGACTTAGAAACAAGTGATTACCAAAATTGTGTAGTCCGTCCTGCCATTCTTGGTACCTGTAAAGCACACAACATACTGGGCATCTTCTTGTGCAGACCCAAACATCTACAAAACAAAAGGAAAACAAAAGTGTTTTCCAGTATTGTCTGCGTGTTGGGAGAAACATGCAAGGCCACACATTTAAATGAATATTCAACTTACCATGCATTACACCTGCCATTGTTGCAATTTTGGCCTTTTTTGTGACCAACAGAGGCATTTCAAGTACAGTTTGTTCAGAACAAAATATACATGTTGTTTCCACAGGACACAACTGTGTAGGATACTCGAGTAATGACTTGGGTTTGCTTATTGCATCCAGAAGGAAAGCTATATACTTTGTTGCATACAACTGATAATATGTTGCGCTTATTTATCTGATGTACCAAAATTTTTGCGTTTACGGATGACATCCAACGTGGTTTGTGCTCTTCAGAATGAAAAAAGTTTGCATTTACCTTTTTAATAAAAGGTGAGCTTTTAAGCCTGAGAAATCACCCCATGAATGCACACGTTTTAATTCACACATGTTAATATGTGTGCTTACACAGTATTAAAAGACATTGACAATTAACGTCATTTACCTTTGTTCCCCCGTTTGAGTCGTACTGCAAATTTAATTGACAAATAATTCGATGAATGAACTTCTGAAGAAGGTGGAGCTGGACTATTATGTCACTTCATTAATGAAAATGCCAAGATGTGCAGGTCGGTGGGTGGAGTGTGGGGTTGACGGAGAGCAGAAGCGGATGACAGACATAGGAGGGTGGATGACGGAAAATGGACATCGGAGAACTGAAGCAGGCGGTGGTGGAATGAGGGAGGAGATGTACAGGGGATTCCTCACAGGGAGGAGGAATATTTCGTCGAAGGTAGTAGGAAGGATGGAGTTTTCTCGGAGGGAGGAGGATGTTCAAAAATGGACACCGTACTGCAGCAGTTTGGCTGTCCAGCCTCTGAGCTCTGTGCTGCCTTCCTACAGTAGTAGATTATTAATATACAGATACACATGTTACTACTGTTGTTTTTTTATTATTATTAGTTGTTTCTATCCATTTATTGCTGTTTCTGTTTTTTGCTATCTCTTCACAATTTTGACTGCCTATCTGAAGACTCTGCTGTTTTTTCTGCAGAAGTTTTTCTCCCTGAAATAAAATTGGCAACCACAAAGGGGCTAGAAGAAGGATGAAGCTGATCCAGAGGCTGGGAAGGGGCTCACATGGACACACATGGTGGACACTTAGAAAGGTAAGCAATATTTCACTGAAAATTGTCTGTGTTAGTTTCATGGAGCTTCTGCCCCTCCAATGAAGAAATAATAAAAGAAGCCTTTCTAGCCCACAATTTTAATTGTGTGGAGAGGAAGGATGGGCAGCCGGCGGTGTTGCAGTGCGATTTTGTGTATGTATGTGAGTACAGGTGAAAGAAGAAAAGTGGAAAACTCAAGTTACCACTCTGATGGGTACTGCCTTGCCTGCTTTGTTGGAGTGAAATCCTGTGTATCGTTCTCATTTGTGACTAGGGACATTTTCCTGGTGCAAGGCTTAGGACAACTGGGCAGGAGCATGCCAAGAAGTTGCTGTGCTTGAGACAGCAAGAGGATGAAAGGAGCTGGGAATAAGTCAGTAGAAGCGGGTCAGAGCTCCTCAAAACATTGTGAGAGCATCGCTCCTAAACTGAAAACACGTTCATCCGTCTGCAGAATAAATTCTTTCAAAGAGGGGCGGCTTGATGGGTAAAATTGGGAATGAACCGCCTGTGTGAGTACCCTGCTTGAGCCAGAGAAAGACCACGAACTTGCCTCTGTGATTTGGGACGTAGATATGCAAACACCTCCACCATCTTGAGCAAACCCTTTCCCATGGAATATTCCAGTTACGGAATTACGACTCACCCAGGTTGCACTGTTTACTGTTAGCCGTTAACACCACCAACCACAAACTGTCAAGCACTGCCAGCAGGCGGACAAGATGAGATTCCCAGTCATTACTGAAAATGACTACATTGTCAAGATAGGCACCCGTGTATGCAGTATGGGGGAAGCATTTTCTGCTGCTCCTTGGAGACCTAAAGGGGGCGCTGTAAATTCAAACAGCCCATCCAGTGTGGTGAACGCTCTCTTTTCGCAACTGGACTCCTCCAAGGTCACTTGCCAATATCCCTTTCAGAGGTCTAGGGTGAAATATATGAGGCCTACCTGAACTTCTCCAACGGCTCATTCACACGTGGCATTAAACTTGGAAATCTTATTCAAATGCCTAAAATCAATACAGAACTGGACTGAACCATCAGGCTCTGAGGGAAGTACATTTGGGCTCCAACACTCACTTTTGCTTGGACAAATCACGCCTAACTGGAGCATCTGCTGCATGTCTTCTTGTATCACCTTCCTTGTTGCCTCTGGCAGGCGATACAGGGGCACCTGCACAGTAACACCATGCAGAGTTGCGATTTTGTGTTCAGCAATTGTTATTAAGGTTAATAGGCAAAACATGTACAGGCTTCTGCCGCCATGGAATCCTAACTTTATAATTCATGGGGGACCTACGCTCTTCTATGACTCAACCACTCAGCCCAAAATTTATGCGGATCCGATGAAATCAACACCAGCACCTGATCCCCTTGTTAAATTCGCAAAGTTTACTTATCTTGTCGTAATCACGTTTCTACACCACCTACTTATGCTGAAGATGTTCCATTGCAATAGAGAACAGTCTGGCAATCTGTTTCTGCAGCGTTGTCCCCATAGACACAGCTGATGTGCACTTTCTCTGTGGTCTTATAACCAGTCTGCCAGAGTGAGTCACACGGACTATGCTGAGGTCATTTCAGAGTCCAACAGTACCGAGACTACTTCCCACCTGGCCAATGCAATAGAGACCTTAAAATTGTCCTCCTTTAACATCACGGGGGAAACATGAGAGCCGCATACCTGGGCCAGAAAGATGGTCATGGTTTGCCAGGTGGGAGGTGGCACTCCCGAGCCAGATGTCCTGGATGATCACAGTGAAAGCAGCTACATTCAGTCTGCCCTATGTTGTTCCCACGATGGCGTCTTTCACCTATGGCAACAGTGACCCTAGACATCTGTGCTGGCTGAATCAAAATTGGGGTCAAGCCTAGGTAGCCCTGTTGTATCCTGGTGGCTTGTGCACCCTCCAGTCTGCGTGTCAGGTCTAGCAGCGAGTTCATTTTGTTCCATAATATTTCATCACAAAGGGTCTGGTTTTCGACTGCTCAAAAGTATCTCCGCAGATCCAGCTTTGAATCAGATGCACTAAACCCAGGATCTGTCTTCCTATGGGGCAGACCGGATAAATATACCACAGATTAAACTGGAGCCCCATGGCCACCAGGCTAACAGCCCGTGGAGGAGGATCAGTTACTTTAGGAAGTCGTAATCATCATGTCTTTCGGGTGGGTGGTTTCCCACAACCTGTAGGGCTTAAAAAGTTAAAAATGGTGCCACAATAACTGGCCAGCCTCCCCTCCCATTGTATCAATGTTGCTGTGCGCTGTGCGAATATGAAACACAGTGGGTCATCCGAGGGATCCACCTTCACCTCTGAAGAGCGTGACGACCTGAGCACTCATGGACCCTCATTTTGCTCCGCTGGTATTGGGATATCATATGCCTTTTGGGGTTCCATTGGTGCAAGACCCCACTTCTGGTACCATGTGATGTGTGAAAAGCTGTCTTTCACCTTAAAAATGAGGCTGAGTCTCAGCACTTTAGCAAAACCAGCTTTATTTAACTTGAAACAGGAAGAGCACGGTAGGTAGATCTACCACTCTCCTAAACACAGACACAGCGAATGGACAGGGTTCGAGGTCAGGTCAGTGACCAAGTAGTACTGTTTCCTGCATTCATAATGTTCCTTGCATCACCCATCGGCGACAGGCACTTATAACCACGACCACGATCGGCTCATAGTTGTCTCCAAGGCGCTATGTTGTGGCGCTGCAAACCTCGGTTTCCTCACCGACAGACAAGCAGCCCTCCACAGTATTAAGAACCTGATTTAGTTTTTGGAATAACAACTTAACATATTAATAACATCTATATTGTAACAAGAACGACCAAGAGACATTGGGAAGGTGTGAGGCAGCCACCCATATAATATTTCTTGGCTGCAAAATCTGTTCAGAAGCAAAGACATGTTCACACGATTGAGTCCAAAACAGAACTGACTCTCCTCTTAAGATGGTGGCTTTTAATTCCCTGCAGGGAAGTGATGTCATCAGGACCGGAACTAGAAGTGGCGTCGTTCACTGCCCCAGAACAGGGCTGGATATCCCGAGAATGGTCTGCAAGGAATTGAAAGAGAATTAAGCGCACACGCCACCCCTGGTCCAGCGTGGAACTATATTTATTCTGGCCCTTTGGTTTGTCCCCTAAACACTCCTGTGTGATAACATATATACTGTGGTCCCTAGCCGGGACTCCCAGGAGAACCGCAGGAGGGCTTGTGCCTCCTCCAGACTGTGAGGGGGCGTCCGTCCTGGTTATGTTGGGGCACTCGGGTAAAAGGCTTGGAAGCCCAGCCCTGTAGGGACCCGTGGCCACCGCAGGCGGAGCACCAGTGCCTAAATATCCGGGGCCCAGCACTTCCGCCACACCAGGAAGTGCTGGGGGAACGACAGGGACACCGGATGGCTTCTGAGTGCGCCGGCACTTCAATACATATATATATATATATATATATATATATATATATATATATATATATATATATATATATATATATATATATATATATATATATATATATATATATATATATATATATATATACTAATAAAAGGCAAAGCCCTCACTCACTCACTCACTCACTCACTCACTGACTCACTGACTCATCACTAATTCTCCAACTTCCCGTGTAGGTAGAAGGCTGAAATTTGGCAGGCTTATTCCTTACAGCTTACTTACAAAAGTTGGGCAGGTTTCATTTCGAAATTCTACGCATAAGGGTCATAACTGGAAGCTATTTTTCCCCATATAATGTAATGGAGTCTTGAGTTGGAGATGGCGTGGGGGGGAGTTTAGTGTGACATCATCACGCCTCCTACGTAAGTACGTAGAGAACAAGGAAGAACTCCAAACAGCGATGAGCACAAAACGCCATTTCACAATTGAGAAGGCAGAAAAACATTATGAAGCAAATGATGCATACAAGCATATTCATAAGTACAGCTACTGCGGAAACAAAGCAGCGTGAACCGTAAGTTTATATTAAATTAAGTTCATAGACAGGCTGCCACTAGCGTTTGTAATTTAGTGCCTGCCCATATAAGGCCGTCCATCAGCGGCAATCCAATACAAACACTGCCGGGAAATATTCACGGTGAAGGACTGTGCTTATGCAGAGGAAGATGAGATGGTCAGGGTGGTGTTTGGCACAAACTCATTGAAACTGCGAGAGAAACTTTTAAGTGCGGGTCTTAGCTGACATTACGAGATGGCACCAGTACAGCTGGGAACCTTCGATGCAAGAACACCAAGCGGCTCCGTGAACTGGCGCAATGCGCAGACAAAAGCAACAGTTCCAAAGAGTGCTGAACAAAACCGAATTACACAATTGAGAAGGCAGCAAAAAATATGAAGCGTCTTATACATACAATCATATTCATAAGTGCAGCTACTGCGGAAACAAAGCACACGGTGGAAAAAGTGAATGTCCTGCTAAAGGAAGACAGTGTAAAAAAAAACGTGCATGCAGTTTGTCACATCTCAGATAAAAGGAAGACGAGCTGTTTATTGATGCAGTAAGGAACTAATCGATGAATGAAACCTCTTATCTTTACAGCGATTGACAAACCGGAATGTAACTTGAACACATCCTACAAATACGAGCCTGATTGAAAGAAATAATGATAATCAAATCCTTGATGACAGCAACATTCAATAACACTCACAAAACAATTACTGTATATTGACAATCATGTTCGTTATTTTTAAAATGTTCCCTTTTCTTTTCATAACTTCTACTTCTCCACTGCGTATACGGGTATATATATAAATGTATATATATACCCGATCTACAATACATACTTTAGCATAGACAAGCCACACGCTGTGGCGCAATTGTAGAGTCTTAGCCTCTAACGCCGACATTGAGGTTCGATTCCCGAGAGGGATGTACTGACTATGTACGCGCGCTACCTGATTCATTTTACCTTCGCATCTCCTTGGTTTGGGACGTATGAAAAATATTAGGTTAGCAGAATCATGTTACGTTATTTTTAAAATTTTCCCTTTCTTAGCACAAGCACAGCTGAGAAGCTTCGATGCATGTACTCCATAACAGCGTTAAAAATAACGCATTTAATCACACTTTCAATTCCAAGCAAGCGGGAACTTTTGTCAATGCATGATTTCCTGGTACATCCATTACACTGATGCACACATCACAGCTACAAAAATGTTAGAGTCGGAATAAAGCGCGTTCCTACGACTGATCATTTCGACTACCGACGGAAGCCTTGATAAAAGCATGGTTTTGTGCACACTGAAAAGCAAGCAAAATTAGATGCATTACAGAAAGCGGACTTTGTGGCTCTTACTGGGGATCATTGGACTTCCGTGACCGTTAGTAATTCTAAATACATCTAATTACAAAATGTTCAATGATCACACTGTTTTAGCCTAATGTACAAAATAATTTTGGCTAATGTTACTCAGAGTTTAAAGAGTAAGCTGGTCAAATTACCTTTTATGTTTCTGACTTATTTTTTAAGAAGAAAACTGCACTTTATGTTGAAATTTTGGTTATTATTATTTAAAGACAATACTATTCTGAAAATGTACTTAAAGTACTTAAACTACCACTTTATTTTTAAGTCTGCCCAATTTTAACCAGGGATGATATTTTTGTTTCTGTTTTGAATTCAAATGCAGTTTAAAAGCTTTTTTCAGAAATTAAAACAGCTTCAGTTTACAATATTCATGTCCATGTCTATTATTTGATTCTGTAAGCCCACTAAAACCCTTTTAAATTAAAAAAAAAACATTTGCGATTTGGGGCAAATTTACGTGTCGCAATTACATACGATTAATCAAGATTAATTCTTACACAGCCTCTAATTAATTGGATTAATTTTTTTAATCGAGTCCCACCCCTAATATATATATATATGTAGATTTGTATATATATGTGTATATACAGTATATATGTAGATATGTATATGTTGTATATACAGTATGTATATATATGTGTGTGTGTATATACAGTATGTATATATGTATATGTATATATATGTATGTGTGTATATGTGTATATATATATAACTGTATATATGTATGTGTATAGATGTGTGTATATATATATATATATATATATATATGCCAGCAACACTCATGACAATGACAAAACAATTACATTGTCAATCATGTTACGTTATTATTAAAATGTTTCCTTTTCTTTTTACTTCTCCGCTGCAATGTAGGTATTTTGCTATATATATATATATATATATATATATATATATATATATATATATATATATATATATATATATATATAGATAGATATGACAACAACACTCATATCAATGACAAAACAATTACATTAACAATCATCTTACGTTATTTTTAAAATGTTTGCTTTTCTTTTCATAACTTCTTTAACACACTACTTCTCGCTGGTATTCTGCTAGTATGTATATATACTGTATATATGTGTGTATATGTATATATATTTCTATGTGTGTGTATACAGTATATATATGTGTATATATATATATATATATATATATATGACAGCAACACTCATGACAATGTCAATCATGTTACGTTATTATTAAAATGTTTTCTTTTCTTTTTCATTACTTCTTTAACACACATATATATATATATATATATATATATATATATATATATATATATATATATATATATATATATATATATATATATATATATATATATGACCTCCAAAGAGCGTGGCGACTTTTGATCACGTGGAAGCGTGTCTGCAAAAGTGGAGTCTCCTGCCCTGCAAAACTCGAGCAGCCGCTACGCGCACATAGCTGTGCCGGCCTTTGAGACGCTGACTGCTCTTCTTCCTTAAGTCAAAGTGAGCACTTTTCATTTTTTTCCTCCTCCCCCTGAGCTATAGCCCAGACAAGTGCAAACACGGGATCCCTTTTCTACACCGCGGCAAACTAATATTAAGGCGCTTCGCACTTTCTTTTGCACGTATACGATTATGAGGTCATCAGCTCGGAAGACATGCACAGGAGTGGAGGACCAACAGTGCCATCACAGCCGATTAATGGCAGGGACGTCTCACCAGTTTACACAAGACCCACCGCATGACTGTCCCCAAAAGGCTCATATCGTCAGCTTAAGACATCTCTCTACACTATATAAAAGAAGGCAACTTTCCTTTCTTTACACCTTTTTTCATTTTATCCCAAACCAAAGCCTTTCTCTCTTAACACTGCAGAGGACACAAAACTAATTTTCTTTAATTGCTGGTAATGCCGGTAGGGTACATTACCACAGGCAGAAATTTGGACATTCACATAGAAAATGTAATTTCTATACCACAGCCGTCGTGTAGCGCCTTTCAAAAGGGATCTGCTACCGAGAGACGATCCATATACATTTTAGCTGCTGTTAGTACTACTTACCTGTTGTGTTACACCATCTTTAAAATGTAGTTTACCCAAAACCACTCCAGTAATGCTCATTGTAGCTTTACTTCTTAAAATGTTAATGTTTTACTGTTTAATAACTTATAGACTACATTTTATTATGTTTCCCTTGCACTCAGTGACCAAAGCTATACACACACATATAGACACATACATACAGTATATATATATACACATATATATACCTGTGTGTAAGTGTACATTATATATATACACACACATACATACATACATACATACATACATACATACATACATACACACACACACACACATATATATAATTTGTGTGTGTGTATATATGTATGTATGTGTATATATGATGTAGATAGGTATGTGTGTATATATATATATATATATGTGTATGTAGATATGTATGTGTATATATATATGTATATATATGTAGACTCAAACCGATTATAACAGCAGCAATCCAAGCTGTGAGAAAACACTAAAATGGAGGTCGTGAAGTCGTGGTACATTTTCTGATGCAGATAGACAAAACAACTTTGTGACGCTGCAGCCAAATACACAAGACAATTACTTTGACAATCATGTTACGTTATTTTCAAAATGTTTCCTTTTCTTCTTTACTTCTTTAACACACT
This sequence comes from Polypterus senegalus, assembly GCF_016835505.1. NCBI lineage: Eukaryota > Metazoa > Chordata > Cladistia > Polypteriformes > Polypteridae > Polypterus > Polypterus senegalus. The sequence continues at coordinate 9,771 of NW_024379289.1, forward strand.
ACTTCTTCGAAGTAAGCGCGGGTATTTTGCTATATATATATATATATATATATATATATATATATATATATATATATATATATATATAAATATATATATATATATTGTCACACACGTGCGCATGGCAGGCAGCTAAAGGGCTTGAGTGATGGCAGTTCTGAGATAGGCCGGGCTGTGGCAGACTCTTTTTCTCACTTCCCTGTAGACCATCCCTGGGAGACTCCAGCTGGCTCTCGTGACATCACTTCCGGGACCGAACCAATGGAGACAGAACTAACAGACGCCGGCCCCCCTGATGTCACGTCCGGGCCTGATCCAATGAGTGACGATAACACGTGCCCGATTCCCATGACCTCACTTCCTGTCTTCCCCTTTAAAAGCCTGCCCTTTTTCCCCTTACCCTCAGTCTTGTCTTGGACTCGTTTGTATGCACGTCAGTGCTGTTGTTGGTGATAAAAAATGATTTTGCAGCCAGGATACCAAAATATACGGGTGGCTGCCCCAAAACTTCTTCGAGTATGTCTAAGTTTTGTGACATTGGCGTAGCCGGCAGGATGGAGAAGTCCTGGAAGAGAAGGGGACAGGACCTGCAACACGTCCAGGTGGGATCGTCCGGGGCCGAGTTTTCAGGCAGGGAGGGTGGCCCGTGTTTCGGAGTGGCCTGGTACAGGCTCTGCTCCCGGCATGCTTATATAGGCAATCTAGACAGGCCAGGGAGTGTTCGGGAGGGGCTCACAGACGTGGGCTGCTTCGGAAGGGGGAGGCGAAGAGGGCTGTTTGTGCTCTCGGAGGAGAGTGCCTGCCTCCCTGTGAAGCCAGAGCCCCGATTTCCACCTAGGGGTGCCCCAGACTGGCAGGAGAGGAACCTGAAAACCTGGAGGTTTGACCCAGAGCGGCCAACCCCACAACAAGCCTGGTCCCTATGGGTAAAAGTAGGGCAGTGGCTGCGGCCACAGAAACTTAAGCCCTCCCAAGTCATAGAGCAGGTGGCTTGCTACCTGCTTCTGGACACACTACCCCGTGGTTTCACCCAGCCGGTCTGGGGTAGAGAATTTACAAACATGGCAGAGCTCATAGAGCTCGTAGAGAAACAAAGGACGGCCTCGCAGTCTGGGGGAGCTGAACCGTCCTCTAGCCAAACTCAACCGGGGTATGTCCCAACACCTAGCCCCCCCCTGTACAACCCAGAGCTTGTGCCGGCGTCGCCGGAATGAGGCGGAATGCAGGCGGAGGGGAGGAGGGGTTGGTGTGCTCTGATAAACCCGCTGGCGGTTCCACACACAGGCATGGTGGTCGTCAACGGGTACAAAACGTCTGCTCTGTTAGACACCAGCAGCAACACTACCATTGTTGCTCGCCGTTTTGTGCTACCGCGACAGTGGTTAAATTATAAGGTCGGTATAGCCTGTGTCCACGGGGAAACCCGCTGGTACAAGGCCGCCACGTGTGTCATCAGTTACGGGGGATCGGTTCGGAAATTAACTGTGGCAATCCTTCCTGATCCTCCACACCCGGTGATACTGGGCGGAACTGGCCTGAAATTAAAGCGGTGAGACACATACCACTCCGGAATACTTTGAGCCTTGTTATAGACGGGCACGAGCGTCTCAGGTTGCCTCCACGCCGTGTAATCAGCCGGCAGAGAGAGATGAAGCGGCTTCCCTGAGTGACGTGGTTACCCTCGGGCCGTCGCGTGCTCGTACGTCATCCACTGAAGCCGAGACGGAACGGGAGGAGGCCACGCCCCTTGAGGTCGACGCTGACCTCTCTCTGTATTGCAGTTTCAATTTAAAGATTCTTTCAGAAGGGAGCAATGGAATGACGACTCCCTGAGATTTGCAAAAAATGCAGTGGTCCTTGTAAATGGCCAACGCACTGATCAGTCTATACCACAGGGCCCTTACTTTGTATTAGACAATGACCTTCTTTACTGTGTAGCAATGCATGATGGGCAGGAGAGAAAGCTGCTGCTAGTTCCGTACCTTCCGCGGCAGGTCTGCGAGCTAGCACACGCCCACCTCCTAGGTGGCCACTTGGGCACCGAAAAAACTCTGGAGTGGATCAAGCTCCGTTTCTACTGGCCGGGAGTCAATGAGGAGGTTCGCCGCTTTGGCGCTTCCTGCCCGGAGTGTCAACTGCGACAAATTCCCAGGAGGGACCGTGCTCCTCTTGTCCCTATACCCCTGATTGATGTTCCCTTTCAAAGAATCGGGGTCGATTTGGTTGGACCCCTAGAGCCCTCAGCCCGAGGACACAAGTACATTTTAGTCCTCGTGGATTACGCTACACATACCCGAAGCTGTTCCGTTGCGCTCAGCTACATCCAAAGCTATCGCACGGGAATTACTAGGGTCTTTTGCGTGGGTGTTCCCAAGGAAGTCTTGACAGACCAGGGGACACCTTTCACCTCAGAGACGTTCAAGGAGACTGCCAAGTTGCTGAAAATAAAGCATTTAAAGACCAGCCATGTGTATCATCCTCAAACCGACGGGTTAGTAGAGAGGTTTAATCAGACTCTCAAACAAATGCTACGTAAAGGTGGTCAGCGAGGATGGAAGGAACTGGGATTAGCTCCTCCCCCTCGTCCTTTTTGCTTATCGGGAAGTCCCACAAGCCTCCACGGGTTCTCCCTTTGAATTACTGTATGGGCGACAACCTCGGGGCATATTAGACATTCTAAAAGAAGGGTGGGAAGAAGAGGCTCTTCCCTCTACAAATATATTAAAGTATATCACGCAGTTACGCGATAGATTGGGAAAGATTCGGCCTCTCCTTAAAAGTCACATGGAAGAAGCACAAGCAGCACAGGCCCGTTATTACAACCGCGGCACGCTCTTCGGGAGTTCCACCCGGGAGATCGGGTCATGGTCCTAGTGCCTACCTCCCACTCTAAGCTGCTTGCCCATTGGCAAGGCCCCTACGAAGTTAAGGAGAGGAAGGGCTGAGTCGACTATTTGGTGAGTCAACCCAATGCGTCTGCCAAAGGAGCGGGTTTATCATGTGAACTTGCTGAAACCGTGGAAGGACAGGGACCCCGATCCCTCCTCCAGCCAGCCCCGCTCACTCTTCGCTCACACACACTGCCTTAACTCGCACGGACTTAATTCCCAGACAACGGCAGGAGCTGGAAACAGTTATCCGGCCGTCCGGGAGGTAGTCAGTGAACGCCCCGGAAGGACCTCTCTGGTTGAGCACAACATTGTGACAGAGCCCGGGGTTATTGTCCGAGAACGCCCGTGATCGCTCTTCCCGAGGCAAAAGGGCTGAGGTGGAGCTTGAGATCAAGCGCATGCTGGAGCTAGGTGTGATTGAGGAAAGTTATAGTCCCTGGTCCAGCCCAATTGTGCTCGTCGGTAAGCCTGACGGGAGTTGGAGGTTTTGCAATGACTTCCGTCGGCTTAATCAAGTCTCCCAATTCAATGCTTATCCTATGCCTCGAGTGGTGTCGTGTCAGTATCGTGTCCTTCGATTTGGGTTACACGGGGCGCCAGCAACCTTCCAGCGTCTGGTGGACAAAGTGCTCCGGCCACATAACTCATACAGTGCTGCCTACCTGGATGACGTGGTCATCTATTCCAGCTCGGGTTCAAGACCTCTCGGTTAGGGTCGCCCAACCCGATGGGTCTGGGCTAAGGGGGGGGCCTTGTACACACGTGCGCATGGGAGGCAGCTAAAGGGCTTGAGTGATGGCAGTTCTGAGACAGGCCGGGCTGTGGCAGAGTGCACTGACTCTTTTTCTCACTTCCCTGTAGACCATCCCTGGGAGACTCCACCTGGCTCTCGTGACATCACTTCCGAGACCGAACCAATGGAGACAGAACCAAAAGGCGCCGCCCCTGATGTCACGTCCCGGCCTGATCCAATGAGTGATAACACGTGCCCGATTCCCATGACCTCACTTCCTGTCTTCCCCTTTAAAAGCCTGCCCTTTTTCCCCTTACCCTCAGTCTTGTCTTGGACTCATTTGTATGCACGTCAGTGCTGTTGTTGGTGATAAAAAATGATTTTGCAGCCAGGATACCATAATATATACGGGTGGCTGCCCCAAAACTACTTCGAGAATGTCTCAGTTTTGTGACAATATATTCATTTTGGTCTAAATTGTAATCTGATTATTATGTGGATTACCTACCAGGTAAGGTTTGTGGTTGTTTGGCCAGCTGGCAAACAAGCTCCACGTCCTGTCAGATGCAGATCATAGGTATGTGATACAGTATCAGCCAAATAATACAAAGAGTACGCAACACGTGTTTCACCCTTATTAGGACTCATCAGGTGTACACACTTTTCCATCCATTTACTGGTTTAAATCTCAGATGTCAGCACCTGTGACGAAGCCTCTGACGCTGTGCCACACAGCTGTTTTGCTTTGGCAGGGTGAAGATTAGAGTATTACATTCTTTTTCGGTTTGGTCGTGTTTGGTCGATAAAGGGCAAACATTTATTGTGTACTCTTCGTATAATTTAGCAGATATTGTATCACACACCTATGATCTGTTTCTCGCAACTAAGAGGTGTGGCAGATGTTTGTCAACTGGCTGACTAACCACAAGATTTACCAAATCATCTCATTAATCAAATCAAGAGTTCTGGATATTCAGATCCTTTCTTTTGCTTATAACTTGCAAAGAGAGTTTGAACCATGAAATAATTGATAATAATGGGGGAGAGGTTAAGTATCTGTAGGCACAACAAAGCAAATGAACTCTTTCATGTGCGCCATGCATTTATTGAATGTTTGTTAACTATTCTTTTACTAATGGAAATAATGCAGAATTATTATTATAAATTTAATTCATTCTAGATTTGCCCTGAACATCAATGGGAATAAGAGCAAATAGTTAACATGATTAGCATAACATGGGTAGCATTTTAGTGTATGAAGACTGGGAAAGAGTAAATATTTTTAGATGAATAAATTTTAATAGGCCATTAATTGGGTAAATTAATTCAAAAGACAAATATTTATGTTATTTGGAGTTATCAGAGTATAATCTAAAACAGTATGAAATGTCTATCAGAGATTATGTTACGTGACTATCATCACAGTAGCATTCCAGCATTGCTAGTTAAAGCGGTGGTGAGGACCACTTCACTGTCTGTGTCGATTAGGAGGGGAATGGCAATGACATGAGACACAAACTCCAGTAAAGTCGTCGTCAGCCATCAGTGAGCAACTGCTGCTAATTGTTTAATCAAATCTGAACATGCAGGTTGGAGACGGCGGTCCTCTCATAGTTTTTATTTTATGGTTCAGCATTTCTTTAAAAAACATCACTTGCTATTACAGTAAAAAGTGCCAATATTACAGAAGATTATTTTGGAGAGATCTTGACATCATTTCTTCCTTTGTCAGGAAATTTAATTGTTCTTATGGTGATGACGGCTAACAGACTAATACAGTGTGGGTCTCCTCGGTGCTTCAAAACCAACAGAAGCAGTCATTTGGTTTTGTTTGATACAAAGTTACAAATCAGTGACACAGCAAATGTCTTTCAGTAAAAAAACACATCAGACAGCGCTGATGAATTTGAATTCTGAGAGTTGACCTGCCACTGCCACAGAGAAATGCATGTTGTGTGTTTGATGACTTAAGAAAAGAAAGACGTCCAGTAAATCAGACAAAGACAATCAGCACAACGTCAGACTGACAGAGAGCAACGGGGAATACTGTCTGGAATTTAATGTGAGGGTCCGGAAAAGACAAAAACACACAGCTGTTACTGTACACTGTATGTGTGTGTGTGTGTGTGTGTGTGTGTGTGTGTGTGTGAGGGCCTCTCATGAGCACAGGGTGGTCCAGCACACTCCATGGAGGAGTCAGAGGGGCTCTGAGCAGCACAGCACAGGATGGAGTGTCAGACCACCACTGGGCACAACCTCAGCTCATCTGAACCTGCTGATTTAATGTGCTGCTCACTGTGATGATGAAAGAAAGTCAAAGTGACTGAGAACAAAAAAACAAAAACAGCAGACAGAGGAGAAGAAGGAAACTGCAGAGAGCCAGCAGCTGACCACTGTGGAGCTGTGAGGAGAGACCACCGCAGCCCTGAGCGCTCCTGACAAACAAATATAATGAAGACATCTGAGATTTGATGAACTCATTAGTGAGTAAGAACTGAAATGAACAAACAAACATCCTGAGAGAATTTGTGAAGCACACACAGCAGAGAGACGCCTCATGTGAATTACGTCAGCAGAGAGAATATGGCAGTCGCAGGGCCTCAGTGTATAAACATCTCAGTGTGCAGGCAGGACGGCTCAGTCAGGGACAGACATGGAGTGGAATGGACTGAAAGTTGGACGTTGCTTTCCTCACAGTAATACATCTTGTCGTAAACTGATTTATGGAACTGAAGTTTATGGACTTTATTATACTTTCTTGTGTTTTTTGCTTTTCTCGACAGTCTTTGGAAATCTTCTTGTCATCATTTCTATTTCTCATTTTGTTCAGCTGCACACGCCGACTAATCTTCTGATCCTTTCACTTGCAGTGGCCGATTTCTTAACAGGTTTCTTTGTGATGCCCTTTTCTTTGGTTCTCCTGATTGAAACTTGCTGGTACTTTGGTGTTATTTATTGTTATTTGTATCAGGCACTTGCAAATATTCTTAGCATATCTGTGATATATAATGTGGTTTTAATATCCATTGATCGCTACATTGCTGTCTGCCATCCTTTCTTTTACAGCTCAAAAATAACTTTGACTGTTGCAAAGATCAGCATTGCTGTAGTGTGGCTGTTTGCACTTTTCATTACAGTCGTACTTTTATGTCTTAGTGATATTGAAACAGAGATATGTGAAGGAGCTTGTGCAGTATTCACTTCTGATGAAATGGCCATTTTTATTTTATTCATAACTTTTTTTATTCCTTATTCACTGATGATTGGTTTTTATATCAGAATATTTGTAGTTGCAAGAAGCCATTCAAGAGCCATCAACTGTATGATAGAAAAGAGACAAACTGAGGAGGTGAGTGACAGTAAAATATCAAAACCGTCTGAAAGAAAAGCCGCAAAAACATTAGGAGTAGTCGTGGGGGTTTTTATGATCTGCTGGCTGCCTATCAATGTATACAATTTTTTTACTGATAGTAGTAACCTAATCACACGTATCATCAGGAATGTCTTTGCATTTCTAAGTGAAGTGAACTTTGGAGTTAATCCAATTCTTTATGCTTTTCTTTATTCCTGGTTTCAAAAAGCACTGAAAATCATCCTGACGTGTAAAATATTTAGCCCAGCTTCTTCAGTGCTCAATTTACTGTAAATGTTAAAGACAAAAAAATGCAAAGCTATCTGTGTTTAGACATTTTAAACTATTTTACAATATTCCTTTGCTGCTTTTCCTTATTAGCAGTGCAATACTTGAACATATTTCTTAACCATACAATCATTTCATATTTGCTGTACTGTTTTTAAGGCTGTTTTTGTTAAAATTGTACTCTATGAGTGTGGACTGTTTATGAATATTGCTTATTTCACCACAATTTTTTTGATAAAACATCTTCTTATTTGAATGTGTAATAAACAGGTCTGAAAATACAGGAGTCTCCTGGCAATTCATACAAACACTTCATGGTTTCTTGGTGTCTTATAAAATAATTATTGTATTTTCCATTATTTGGAGACAGAATTGTTTATTTTATCTTAACTTCAAAAGTATTTTGTTGAACTTTACCTAAAATCTGTAAATATAAAGATCTTTTAACATCTGGAGTTACAATTTACAGAAACTTTCAGATTTCACAGCTCAATACTCCACAGCAGAGCTCAGACGACAACTGAAGTTCTGTTCGGGAACAAAACTGTGATTTGTTTAATAATCAAATCCTACACAATACTTGATCCTTTACTGGTTTAGTTTTCATTTAAATTGTGAAGTTAATGTTTCCTATTTCTGCACTTTAATCTGCACTCCTCCTCAATAAGGCAGCAGATGACAGACGAGTGCAGACGGAGCAGTCGGCCTTCACTCCTCACACTGCTGGCTCACTAAATGACACTGAGGTGACTGTGAGGAACTGAAATGGACGACTGAGAAGGTCAAATGAGGTTTGATGTCCACAATTAAACGTAGGATTTGCTGCTTTAGACTGACATTTGTTAATATTTGTGAAGTCTCATTAGCCGCAGCTGCTCACCTCATAGAGAACACAATTAATACTTCAGAGAACAGCATTGTGCTCAATTCTAGAAAAACAGAGAAACTTAAACCTTTATAAAATAATTAAGGTTGGATCTAACTCTCTGTCATCAATGTTTAATAATATTTTAAATAATTGTTACAAAGTTCTTACTTCTTTTTAAAACCACCTTTATAATCTGCACGGCTCTTCTATCTAGTAGGGTTACTGCAGTAAAGTATTTGTGTACAGATTTAGCACAAAATATTCATGAAAACATTTCTTTCTTTATTTCATTACAGTGGTTCAAGTTGTCTCTTTAGCAGTTTTTAATGATTTTACAACGGTGTAAGATTCCCTGTTATCAGATTGTCATTATCAGTTAATAGTAAAAACTATTGTGATTTATTGTTTAAGAAATTTACTACCACCCCACTCTGAATGTCCCGTTTAGTCAATAAATCGCAGGCAGGAGAAAAGCGTCAGTCCATCTTCTTTACTATCTCCGTGTCTCATTAGGAGCACAAGCACCTTATTAGTGAGTGTTACAAAGGAGAGGCTCCTGTCTCACTCTGTTTATACTCTTCATTGATTAGATCACAATGCCAAGGAGTTCATTACGTAATCAGAAATCCTTTCACCTGATTAGTTTATCCAGTTGCTAACAGGATGTCACAAAACATCGAGACCTTAGATGGTCACCCCTAACCCTAACCCTCTCGGCTGATTGACCGTCCTGTTAACTCAGGAGTCTGTGACTATTTAGGTGTTTTTAAGAGTTCACTCCGCACATGACAGACACGTCCATGAAGTTCTCAGCCCTTTGGGTGACTTTATGTTTCCTTCTGTTCAGGCGGGTCTGTCAACAGGAAACTTAGCCTGAGCAGAACAACAGAGCAAGCAGCACACTTTAAAGATGACTTTTACTTCTTCTATCAAGACTTGCTTTTTTCTTTTCTTGCTATAAAGTCACTTAAATGCCTTTTCTTAATAATTCAAACCTTTATCATAGCGAATATCAAAATAACACCTTCAGCCTTTAAGTATAGGCTCAGCAGAACATGAGACTCAGCTCAGACCCAGCAAATCACGAAGCTGAGTTCCTTTAAATATCACATACTAGAAGCCCCTCAAACCAGGTTTCAAGTTCAACTCCTACAATATAACAATAAACAGCACACAATAAAACACATCAATAATCCATGAAGACGTAAAGCCAGCGCTGAGAATCAAAAGGCCGCTGAGCGACTGCCCATTCAATGTGTCCATGCAGAGCCTTCACGGCGGCCTCTCCGGTCCAAAGCAGCCTGATAAATGTCTGCAGTTCTCGTGTTCTCCCCGTGGCCTGTGATGGACGAGCACCCAGTGCTTTGGTGGAGGCTTTGGACTCTCCATGTCTGCTTCATCCCTTTATGGTGGACATGAGGGGACAAAATGGTCCTCTGTGGTGATGTCAACAGCAAGAATCTGAAATATTTGTGAAATAAAACAATCATTTCATGAACCTTGACTTCTTTTATTTCTTTATTTTTTCATATGAGGTATGAGTTCACCAGTAAACATGACCTATAAATAGTTTATTAAGGTATTATGGTCTGCACTGTATAAGACAATTCCTGACGGACTCTCAGCTCCTTTATTTCTGCTCTGCTCAGCTGATGCTTTACTTGTTCCACTTTAAGAGTTGCCCCCTCATTTCAGACCCCCTTGTGTGTTTATTCAGGAGGTATTATGATGTGGTGGTCCGCACTTCTGCCCTTTTGATTTAGTGTTCTTGTTCCAGTCCTTCTCCGGTCACTGCTGGTGTTGAATCTCCATGTTCTCTCTTTGCATGTGTGGCTTTTACTCTTCAGGACGGCAGAAGACTTTTATTATCGCAGAGGGAAATTTAATGGCAGCAGGAATGTGTGACACGTAGGACATTGGTAAATAGGGACAAGGAAATAATAAAAGTGACCACACATGACAGCCATGTTGTAATCAGCACACACACCATAAGACTTCTACACATCAGAATAATGATTCTTGAACAATAATAACGAAGAGCACACAATAATAATTCAGATCTTCGTAGGACTCCTGCAGCTACTAGAATTCAGAAGGCTGACAGCTCGGAGATAAAAGAGGACTTCAGTCTGGGTGTCTTCACCTTTGAGACCCTAAATCAGCAACTTGATGGCCACAAGTGACACTTTGGAGACAGAGGATGGCTGCTGTGTGAAGAATCGAGTTGGCCTTCTTTACCATTTGTTTGTGATGGCTGTCAGTGAGAGAAGACTGCTGCGGACCACCACTTTCACTACTCATTTTCAATGCTGTTAGTCCTGTTAATACTGAACAACATTTCATCATCCATCTTCTTAAACTGCTTATCCATTGCAGGGTGACTGGGCAGCAGGTGCCATTCCCAGCAAGAATTGGGCACAAGGCAGTAATAATCCCTGGACAGGATGCCAGTCCATCGATAGGTAAACACACACACACACACACACAGAGGCCAGTTATCCATTACCAATCCTCTGCTGCACTCCTCCATTATTTACTGTGAAAGGTATAAATTGTGACATTCTGTTGGTGAAATCTTCTAATATTCACATGAATGAACCAAAATAAAACAGAACAGTAAATTATAAACATTTCAGTGTCTGGTTGGTTCTCCATTCTTCAATTGAATTAATTAATTTGCATTCCCTCCAGAAATAGTGGATGGATCGGAGGCTTCTGGGTACCACAGAATAGCACATGCATTATTTGCTCGTAAATCTCACATAAACCTCCATGTGCCTATCTGTGCTTTCTGAACAGGGAAGATGGGGTGTTGCAATGAAGTTTATATGAAACTATAATTCTTTCTTAATCAGCACCATTATCACAAGACGCATGTCCTCTTTTTCTTCAGGTTTCAGAGGATATTAAGGGACATGAGAGGGGGTTTATAAGACTACACTGTAATATGGACAGGCTCCACAGACAGCATCTCACTTTTAACACAACACTTTCATTGCCCAATCAATCTAAAGGAGACACTGGGACAGATTCACCATTCGCTAAAAGACTGAATGGTTTCCTCACATTTGTCACATTTCTTATGTTCTCAGATTCTCATTCTTATTTTGTACCCACAAATGTTCTGGAGCTTGAACTAAGTGATCATGAGGTAAAAAGGGGACACAAGAGCCGTGACCTAATGTCCTCTCTGTAATCTGAGCCTTGGGTGCTAGAAATATTCAATCCAGACAAATGAACTGATTCTTGGTTTAGTATTTCTTAAACCATTTTAAGGTAACCCTCCGGGGCTTTTAATTAGATGTCATCAAAAGTAAATTTTTAAAATACATCTCCATTTACAAAGCAGGTCACTTCCTAACAGATTTGTTTTCCTGTGGAAAGTAAGAAGTCATGTCTGTCTTTCAATGGCCTCCACTAAACATGTCAGTCTAAAGCAGCTGGAGTCGAGTGCCTTGAACCTCTGTTACTGTGAAATGCTCATCTGATACTGGAACATCTTTTAAATCAGCTGCTCTGATAGAGGATTTCGTAGCCACTACGTAGAAACGGAAAACATGGGGCAGTGTGACCAACACTCATCCAGCTCTCTTAACATGAACTACATTCTCCCTGTGAGCTGAGAGCAGCCATTGACCGCTGGCCGATCCTGTGGATGTGCTCAGACACACATGATTTTCAAAGACTTTGTCCAGCCTTAGACGTGCGAGCTTCTCCATCACAGTTGATTTAAACATCTAACAGATGTCTCTATGACGGAATATTTAGGACTCGCTACTCACAACGCCTGGTTGTTGGTTGGTTTGTTCTGTGGTGTGAGATTTAAATAAAAAAAATAAAAAATATATATTTTGCTCTTAAAAACTTGGGTTTTGGTTGCCGCTAAGGAACCTTGTGGGAATTTTTAAAGTTTTTTTTTCCCTTTAGAAGGTTTTTTTTTCTTTTTTTTCGCCCGCACAAGAGCAAAAGTAGCTGGGTGTTTGGAAGTGCGCTTGGAAAAGTTATTTGTACTCGTACTTGTTCTTTTTCTTGTTATCTGTAATTGAATTAGCATCGAGGCGGCAGGGTAGAAGGCAGCAGTAACTGATATCGGCATTTGTAAGTAAATAACCGCGTCATCGTAACAGTGATTCCTTAGTTTAAAGGAAAAGAAAAAAGGCGCGCTGACTTCAAAGCAGTAAAAGGTAAGCGGCCTGCGTTAAGACGCCAATCAGGCACAAGGAGCAGTAGGAGCAAATAAGGTAGTAAAGTTTGATTTATTTGTCTATTTTAGATTAAACAGTCCTTAGCGGTCCAGAGGCAGAACAGTTAAGTGGGTGACAGCGTAAGGGGTCATTAATAGAAACAGTGCGAGTGAAGAGTTTATAAGTAAGAAGAGCACAAAGTTAGGAGAAGAGACAGAGAAAAGTAAAGTTAACCTCATAGAAAAGCAAATAGCAGGCAGCTGAGAGGAAGAACAGGACAGGAGCTTAAAGGAAAAGGTGTAAAATATCTGGAGCAAATCTTAGTGTTACCATTTAAGTTAAGGAGCAGCTGAAAGAAGAAGAAATTTAATTTTAAGTTAAGGCAGCTTAGTAATCCCAAGTCAAATTTTAATAATGAGGCCAGTGCAATGCAAGTTCTGTTGGATGTTGGACTTTTTAGATGATGATTTGGAAGAGCCAGTTGTCTATGAGGGCTACATCTGCAAGAGATGCCAGCTGATCGAGCACCTCGAGCTCAGGGTCGCTGAACTGGAGGAGGAGTTGGCTGACCGCGCTTGTAATAGAGAATTGGCGGACTTGGCCCAGGTGTCCTTTAGAGAGATAGTGTGCACCCCTAAGGTGGCGCGGGAGGAGATTCCAGACCAGACAGGTAGGAATAGGTGGTCACGGTCACAAGGCGTAAGGTAAAGGTGCACACTGTCCGGGGGCATCTACCCCAGAATTAGAAGTGTCTAACCGTTATCATGTATCATGTATCTTGGTGCAGGGTAGAAGGGTATAGGTTTATGGGGTATCGGGACTCCTTTTGGAACAGATGGGACCTGTTCGGCTGTGACGGGTTACATCTGAACCGGAGGGGCACCAATGTATTGGGGAGGCGATGTGTAGGCTAGTCGAGGATTGGGGGCAGGGAGTTTAGGACAGGCCAGATTTAGATCTATACATGGAAGAACAAACAATGGTGTAGTAATAAAAATGCATAGTAATGTAAATTCTAAGCAAACACGTAAATGTAGAAGGATTAACACATTAAAAATAGCTTGTCTTAATGCTAGAAGTATCAAAATAAGGTAAGTGAGTTGGAGTTGTAAGTAGCAGAGCATAATTATGATATTATAGCAATAACGGAAACCTGGCTAAATAACAAAGATGGGGATGAGTGTAACATAGAGGGATACACATTTTTTAGGAAGGATAGACAGAACAGAAAAGGAGGTGGGGTTGCTGTTTATGCCAAACAGGGTTTAAATGTAAGTCATCTTCAGTTGGCTGATGAGCCCCATCTTAGTGAGGACATGTGGCTTCAACTGGAAAATATTTGGGAAAAAGGTCTTATTTTAGGAATGTGTTATAGACCACCCAATTCAGACAGTAATTTCAACACACATCTTTTTAGTAATATCAAAAGGCAAGTTTACAGGGAGATATTATAGTCATGGGGGACTTTAATTATCCAAATATTAACTGGGATAACCTTACAGATGGAGGAGCACAAGGAGTTTTTAAGAAGTAATCAGTTACTGTTTGTTAACACAGCATGTTAAAGCACCAACACGGGGTGAAGCCTGTCTGGATTTAGTATTCTGTAATAATCAGGATAGAATTGAGGGTGTAGAGGTGATTGAACTACTAGGGTCAAGTGACCATAATGTAATACAGTTCTCAGTATTTTTAGCTAATGTTAGTAGCTAACGTCCGCTCGCTTGTAAATAAGATGGATGAGCTGAGAACCAGGGTAACCACCCAGCGTGAGATAAGGGATTGTTGTGCTCTTATGTTCATGGAAACCTGGCTCTCGGACTGTACACCGGACTTGGCGCTGTAGCTGCACACATATTCCTTGCACCACGGTGACCGTACATCAGACTCAAAGAAGAACAAAGGAGGAGACGTTTTGTATGCGTGAACAGCACATGCTGTGTGGATGTACAGGTAGTCGAAAAATTCTGTTTCTAGATATTGAACTATTAGTGGTGAAATGCAGACCTTTTTACCTACCAAGGGAGTTCAGCGCTGTGTATCTGCTGTCTGTTTACATTCCACCACGGACAGACTGCGTAACTGCACTTGGGGCGCTGCATGATGTCAATATGAGTCACTTCACCATGATGCTGTTTTCATTGTGGCCGGTGATTTCAATCACTGCAACCTGAGGAACGTCCCACCAAAATGGCAGCAGTTGGAACATGTCATGAACGGGGTGTGAGGAGTCTTGTAAGATGTTTTCTGCTTTTCTGAGGTAGCGAAAGCTGTGCAATTCATCCAGAGAGGGTAAAGAACAGCCGATGATATGCTGGGCAGTCTTTACGATCCACTGAAATGTTTTCCTATGTGTTGTTGTGCAGCTGGAAAACACACACAGAGGCAGTAGCACAGGATACTCTCGATACAGCAGCGATAGAAGGACACCAGTAGTTTTTGAGGGATGTTATTTTGTTTCCTGGTGGCTTGTGCACCTCCAGTCGAGAAGGGTCTGGCTGCAGACCGTGCACTCTCAGCCACATACACGCTTAGCCACTGACGTCAGATGCACGCTCAGCCACAACAGGAAGTGCAACCGGGGAGTCTTTTCCTGATTGCTAAGTTGGTACATTTGCTAGTTAAAGTCTTACCATTTATGAACGATGTGGAATATTCTTAATCATGTTAACATGTGCATATTCACGTTGTTTGGCTGGCCTGTGTTGGTTTATTAACATATTTACATTTTAACAGATCAGGTAAATGCTTGCCTGTTATTGTAATTACTAGCATCATGGCCGTGGTTGCGTAGTGAGAGCGCTGATGTTTAGAGCGTGCTAGTTTAGTGTTCCCGTTGTTATGCCAAGGAAAAAACTATTATGCAACCATCATAAGTTGCTAACATTATTTAAATTTAATGTATACAGTACTTATGTGTGAATAAAGAGTAAAATGAAAATGAAACAAATAGAACAATTCTGTGTCGTTAATAATCTTATATATCAGAACTGTAATATGTACTATAATTTACATGTCATGAGGTACCAAACTGTGATTAATAAATGGTGGAGGGAAAAGGACATTGGACATATCAGTAATCAAATGTTTATTTATTTATTTATTTATTCATAAGAACCCCCATCAAAAAAAAAAACCCCAACAACAACAAAAACACAAACCAATTACAAACATTAATTTAGTTAAGGAGGCAGCAGTACATAGTGAACTTGCAATTCACCATTTCATCTGAAAGTCTGTGCATGTCTTGCACAAGGCTAAACCCAAAACAAAATGGAGCCAGAACATCATCTCTATTAACTAGTGAATCTTCCTCTGCATTCATTGCTTTGTACTCCTGCAGAGCCTTTCCAGCATCTTCCTCTTTCATAGTCAGTATCTGGGGCAACTGGACCAGACCAATGAATTGGTGTTGGCTGTCACTGCACCACTGACTGGCTGTTTTTATGCGTGCAAGTATAGATACCTTAGACAGGAATAAAAAATTGGTGTATTTATGTAAATGTGTTTTATGCAATTATTATTGATGTATAAAAAACTATTAAAAAAAATGTACTTCTGGCGGTATTGACGCATCCTCACATTCATCCTGTGCCTACAAAACATAACACTTAGTTACAGTTATCTGGCTATGTGGTGGTTTCAGGACAGTACTACCTCTCTGGGAAAAAAATAACTACACCACCTTGGATTACGTGCAGACAACCCACATTTTCTGTAGTTCCAGAAGTCTACTGCATTCTCATATAAGCGCCATGACTCCTTCAAACACAGAATATCACAAATAGGTGGTTTTTTGGGCAAGAGTCTGATTGGCCTCTGTTTGTGCTAAGTAAACCTACATGATTTTTCTGTACATGGGGCAAACACACCTTAGGGTCCAATTTAGATTCATATAATCTGTGGCTACATCTCATAACTTTTATTTATGCTACTGTCCATTATGATCTTTTTATCACAAAGGAGTTTTCAATTTTCTAATGTGCTATACAAGTACCATAGTGGTTATCTCCCTGAATTGAGTTTTGCTGGGTTGGATATCTGCATTTTTGCCAGCTTTCAAAAGATATGAATTAGGCAGATAAGTTGACATGCTATGTTACACATACCACCAATGTCTTATTAATACTGTTTTTACTTTCTATGAGATTTATAGCAGAGCACTAATATTTAATCAGTTGGGAGAGTTTCTGAAGAGCTTTTTTGAAGTTTACTGTTCAAGTGAAATGTATTCTATAAATTAAAAATGTTTACCTGCACTGTCTCTTCATGCTTTCTTTTGCATAGGTGGAATACAGGCTGTCGTTCACCACTCAAGAAAACCTTGGATTCCTCTGTCCAAAGGGCAAAAAGCTTGCCATGGCTGAAAAATGATAAATAAAATGAATAAAATTCAAATGCAACTACTATAAGACACATGCAATTAAAGATACTTACTTTTAAAGAAACTGTATAATTAAAGTGTACTTATAAAATTTTAAAGCTGATTTGGCTATTAGTTAAAGCACTGCTCCTTGATTACAACAGTTTAAAAAAGAGGTTTTTGCTTTTTGCTCTCAGCTTAAGAAGTAAGTAATTTTAAATCTCCCATATAACTATGCAGTATAAGCCATGAATGTATTTTCTGCTGTGGAAAAATTACACTTCAAAGTTGAAAGAATAAGGAACAAATGGCAAGATAAAATGATCACATTTAACAATCACATTTAAATACTTGTCCAGTTCAGAGTTCTCCATCAATAGCAAACACCACCACTTCCAAAGGGCAGACATATCCAGCTAAACACAAAATAAGTGCATTAATGGCATCATTGATTTTCATTATTCATTTGTTATTTCTGAAAATTTAATTAAAATAAATAAAATTTTGACTATTGTGTAATCAAAGGGAGTATCAAGTGCTACGTAAAGGGCCAACTCTAAAAAAAAAAAAAAGAATAAAAAATAATAATTAATATGAAGTCAGGAAAAAAGCACAAAGGACAAAATAACTAACATACATCTCACCATCAGCATGAAGATTCCACAGTCATTTCCATACGTTTGTTAGGGAAACCTCTTTCAGGGAAAAAAAAGAAACCATTTGTGAGTGTCAATTGTTTTGTATCAACTTTTTAACCTTTGTAGACCAGCACTATATATATATATCGTGGACTGGGACCCGGACACAGGCAGACGGACAACATAGTTCACCCAACACACGTTTATTTACACAAATTATTTACAAAGCACAAACCCCAGTGCCTCTTGCACCGATTCCCCAAAGTCCAGGCCTCTCCGTCATTTTGCCTTTCTCTTGGCCACCTCCGTCGCTTCTCCAGCTCTGCCCTCTTCCACCCGACATCCACTGCTGACTGGAGGTAGGCGGCCCTTAAATGGGAACCCGGATGGGCTCCAGCTGCTTCCCCGGCAATCAGTCCTGGCCACACCCCAGCACTCCTCCGCAGACACGCCCCAGTGTGGCGGAAGTGCCGGCTGCACACCCCGAAGCCGTCCGGTATTCCCTGTCTTCTTCCCCCAGGCAGTGGCCACGGGTCCCTACAGGGCTGGGCTTCCAAGCCCTTTACACGAGATCCCCAACATAACCAGGGCGGACGCCCCCTCGCGGTCTGGAGGAGGCACAAGCCCTCCTGTGGTCCTCCTATATCCCGCCGGCTCCAGCCCCGCCGGATGCCACATATATATATATATATATATATATTCCATGCCCTAACCTTTTCTTTACCTACTTTAAAAATGATATATGTTACTACTTGCTGTAAATAATAACTAAAAATGTATTTATAAAATATAAATATGTAATAATTACTTCTAACTCAAGTCCAGTCTTTTCACTCCACTGTCCTGGATTGATCCTTTTTGCAAGATCCTTGTCAATTGTAGACAAAGACATACAAATCTAAACAAAACAGAAAATCCTATTTTAAAGCTTTCTGAATGCTGGTCATAAGAACGAGACCGTCCCAGAACAAGGTCTGCAGAACATGACCTTATGCATGCATTAACAAAACAATTGAACAGCTTACCCAACATTTGCTTACTGGAGGCCAGTCAAAAGAACATGTTAATCTCAGAATCAACAAGGTCCACAGAACATAACAGAACACAGAACAAGTTGGGACAACATACAGATCAGCAATGAAAACCCTTCTTCCCTGTGAAGTGTTTGGAGACACCATGTTGTCATACAACTAAAACATAAAGAAAAAAAAAATATTGCACCACGTAAACTGTACCTTTGCATGAGCAATTCTTTCAATCAACTCCAAACAACTGATTCCAATCTGTAAAACAAATGTACAGCTTATAGAAAAATGTTCAACAGAGTAAAAATATATACTAGAAAATTTTGTTAGATTACAATATATTAAGAATTATCTGTCAGGAAATGTGCAGAAATCAAAACTCACTGTAGATTCCATATCCTCATTCAAGCCCAGGCTCCTAAAGTCAGCACGAATAAGACATGCTTTTGTGGTTCGAACAATAAATTCTGTTCCTGGTCTCTCAGTGTCAAGTACATAGTCCAGCTAATAAAAGTCCAATATCAGAAATTAGATTCAAAAATATATATTTACTGAAATGCTGTATAATTTACATTTAATAAAACTAACCAGTTCTTTTGAGTCGGGTGATACTGTAAGGTCCAGCTTGCACGACATGCAGAAATATTTTGACAATTTGTTATTGCTTCACACCAAAGTCCACATGGTGTTTTGCCTGCTGATACAAAAGCACGAGAGCAGCGACACAAAAGTTGAACATTTTTTTTATTAGCTGAAGTAAAAAGGAAACACACCTTCACCACTCGACCCCAGCGACTCCTCTACATGTTCATGTACAGAGGTAGTACATCTTGACAGACTTGATGCCTTTTGACTTGCCTGTGTTGCTAGAGAAATTAGAACATAATTTAAAATAAGTCATGAACAATTATAAGATACATAACACATGATAGAGGTCTGCTGATGTCTACTAACCTACTACTGCTTGTCCTAAGTCAGAGAAGGTGATGTTTGCAATGTCATGAGATCTGTGACCACGACATAACTGGAGCTCCAAAATCTTCTTGTTTGTTGTTGTGTTTTTGTAATGGACTATGTTGCGCATCATGAAGATGTGTGTTGAGGCTGCCATATTGTTGAGAAAGTAGTTGCAAAGAACTGCTCCACAACTTGACTGATAAGCCATCCTTGTAGCTCTGGAACCAAGTTAATTCGTCTCAATACATCCTGAGGGTCTTTTGTGTTGGACTCATGAAGTCTGTCGAAAGAACATAGTGATCAGCTGATCCAGTGATGAGGTGGCTTTGTGGACTTGGATTTTCTGATTTCTCAGTCAACCAAGGAAGAGATATCTTCAGTCTACCCTGCTTTGCTGAGTCAATGTTTTCCTGTGTTAATTTGGCAAGTCTTCCTTCATGTGGTTGGAATGGGATTGAAGATGACATGCGTAAATTTCCATGTGTTGCAAGACCTCGTGCAAAGTCGTACACAGAAACGTTGGGCAGGTGTCTCCAAGAGAAAAGGAGGTCGGCATAGTCCCTAGGACTCTCAGCTCTCAAATTAAACTTCAGGCTATACACAACACCATGTGGACATAATATGACTGACCATCTGCCTATAACATTTATTTAATTACAAAATACAGTGATCCTCGCTATATCACACTTCGACTTTCGTGGCTACACTCTATCACGATTTTTTTCTCATATGAGCTTACGTCACAACGCATGCGCTTTCGGAGAACTTTTATCTAAGCCCTACGATGGCTCCTAAACGTGCTGCTTTTTCTAAGCCTTCTGACAATAAAACTAAGTACCAGAGGAAGATGCTTACTATCCAGGTGAAGGTGAAACTCTTGGATATGATTAAAGATGGCAATACCCTAAAAAAGCCTCCTCACGCATATCAAAAGACAGCGCCAGCAACTGCCTATCAAGATGTTCTTCAGCCGCACCCAGACACCTACTACCTACTCCTAGTACTTCTTTAGCGAAGAAGACCACAACGCACCTGCTGAAGATACTGCACCACCTCTGAAGACTCTCCTACTGAGGTCATGCCTTCATAGGTTAGTGCTTGTGTGCAATTAAATGTACAGTACAATAATCTACTATATAAAAGCGTTCGGGATTGTCCTTCTGTCCCGTGAGTGCAAAGCGTAGAGGTATTCCACTTATTACAGACTTACTACTTGCGGCTTCAGGTAGGGTTTACGAGATGTGAGCAGAGTTCTGGTGCTCTCATTGTTCCCTTGCTTTTTGCGCGCGCGCTGGAAAAATAGACAAAATTATGTCTCTGGAAATAATTAATGTTGATGGAGTACAAATGCCTCACCGCGTAGTAAATATCAGGGGAGATGGTGCTTGCTTATTCTCATAGCTTATTTAGTGCACGACTATTGTACGACTTTGGACAGGCACTTGAGAGGATAAAAAAAAATGTAGGTTTTCGGGAGATGTTATGAATGGGCACTTTGATGTTCTCATTCCCTACACTTACATGCCTGATGTACACATGGAGCGCACAAAAATTGAGGATAAAAGTCTGTCGCCTTAAAAGGCAAGTGCACCTAATAATATGAAATTTGTAATGTCTAATATGTCTTATTTTCTCTTATTTTGTCTAATATATTGGGTAATACGAGTGTAATGGTGACTAAAGGGTGTTATTTCATGTCTAGAGGGCTCTAATAATGTTAAAACACGTATTTAGAAGGTCGTAAACAGGTTTTCTATACTCTAACTGCGAAAATATTCGATTTATAAATAAAAAATCCTTTACAACGGATTAACCGTGATAAACGAGGGTTCACTGTAATAGTATAAATAATAATAATAAATATTATTATCCTTTTTACTATGTTATATATAGTAATGCTCTTACCTGATGCCCCCCAGATTTTTTGTTCTCATTTCTACTCGCAACCTTGATAACATGTCCATGCGTGAACCCCTGGAATCAATATTGCAGGCCCTGCAGAGTTTTCTGACAACTCCAACCTAATACAGGTAATAATAAAATGTCATTAAACATGCCATAACAAAGACCATAGTTCCCCTTCACTCCATCTTAACTGATTTAGTAACAAATACTTAAATCCATCTATCTTCTGCTCATTAACTCATCCACAAGACAATCTTCGGATAATTTAATGATCTGTGCTTCTTCTGGAGCACTCTTTGAACTTGTTACTTTCTCATATTCAGTATTGAGTACTATTTGGGCTTTCCTTGTATGTTTACCAATCCATGGAGCCCAGTTCTCATAGGTGGGTTCCACTGAAAAAGGGTTCTGCGCACGACCTGAAGGGAAATACGAGTTAGTTAAATTTAATTTTAAGCCTAAAATAACAAATTAGATGATATAATAAAACATTTTAGGAACCAGTTATCAAATTTAAGTGGGTAATTACTTGGAAAAATCCACGTGCAAACATCTCAAGACAGACAGATCGCCAGAACTGTTCAATGTCCACTTCGCCTTTGAATTCGCCAGGTGGCTCTTTGAGGTCACTCACTTTGTTATAAAGGGAAATAAGGGAAGATTTTTTCCTGGTATAAAATGTAGCATTAATGAAGAGACATAATTTAAATGTTTTTACCTGCTAAGCTGAAAACACCTTTTTTATGAAGGTCCATGATAACAACTTGGAGATGATATCCACAGTTTACACATGAATAACTGTAGTCATTATCTGTTAATGTTTCAAAGTGTAAGTAACCATGGAGAAGGCTGTCTCTGTTTGGGTATTGGACTCCCCTGAGGTCTTCCAAAGTGTTGATGGCCCTAGAAGTTGAAATATGATTCTGAAGGAAAAGAAGCAGGGTGAACAGAAAAATTTAGATTATAAAAATCAAACTAAATGAAATTAATCAATCAAGCTCTGTCTTATGGACATTCATACAAACCTGCAACCCTTGTCTAAGGTACAGACAAAGTTCAAGACTTAGAAACAAGTGATTATCAAAATTGTGTAGTCCGTCCTGCCATTCCTGGTACCTGTAAAGCACACAATATACTGGGCATCTTCTTGTGTAGACCCAAACATCTACAAAACAAAAGGAAAACAAAAGTGTTTTTCCAGTATTGTCTGCGTGTTGGGAGAAACATGCAAGGCCACACATTTAAGTGAATATTCAACTTACCATGCATTACACCTGCCATTGTTGCAATTTTGGCCTTTTTTGTGACCAACAGAGGCATTTCAAGTACAGTTTGTTCAGAACAAAATATACATGTTGTTTCCACAGGACACAACTGTGTAGGATACTCGAGTAATGACTTGGGTTTGCTTATTGCATCCAGAAGGAAAGCTAGTATTTTTTTTTCATCAAAGACATGTTGCACACTTCTTTGCAAATCAATGTTGGGCACATAAATACCTCCTTGCATTGTTTGTGCATCTGCTGATTTAGATGGTTCAGTCTTGAACAAGTCTCTATTAATTTGAAACAAGCGCCATTTACTGTACCAATGTTTTTGTGAGTACAGGATGTGCGAGCTTTTGCACAGGGACAATGCCAAGTGCTATCAGTCGAATTATAGCAGACCATGACTCTACCGAGACGGCTATAATAATGTATTGTAGACTCATGTATGGATAGCGTAATCTGCTTATTGGAGCCACCAAAACAGAAAATGGGACACAAACTGCCTGTGCTGCTTTTTGCCATTTTAGGCAAACTGCTTTATTTTCATTCCCAAAAAAATTTAAGGGCAACCTTTTCATCTAGAACAATGGGATTTAAGATATCTTCAAAAGCAGTGTCATGGCAATAATCAAGTGAGCGGAGATGTTCACACTGACTAAAAGGCAATCCACTTCTCTGAGCCAAAAGGTGGAATTGGCAGCATTCGTCCAGTTCACATTTAACATGATGAATGTTGCCTGTTGTCTTCCTTTGTACATGGACCGGAACAGAAAAACCATGGCCAGTTAGTTGAACTACTGACACTCCATTAGATACATCAACACAAATGCTGGAAAGATGAGACATGAGAGTTACATCCTGGGATATGTCTGTAGGTTTTCTTAAGATGTGTGTGTCCAAATTTTTTGAGCAAATCTAATGAGTGATGAGGGCACTTTGTTGTATTTCTTCTTTTAGAACTGTTTTCTGGACCCAGCTCATTAGGTTGGGGGGGCTCTTGTACTGGTAGCGGTATGTTATGGTAAGGTTCTTGTGCCAGAACAGGTAGGTTGTGGGAAGGTTCTTGTGCCATAACAGGTAGATCGCGGGAAGATTCTTGAGCTGGAAAAAGTAGGCTGTGGGAAGGCTGAGATGCAGATTTTGAGCATATTTTTAGATGACACTCCATACTGTTTCTTCTAAGTATTGTTTTTATGCAAAACGGTCAATGGTAGTGACCCTCAGACCTACATGGCAGATAGCAACGACATATTCTCTTATCTGTTAGAAATAAGAACCAGGAAAATGTAACAAGTCAGTAAATAAATTAATCTTGAAACAAAGCATTCAGATGCTAAACAATGGGACTATTGTGGCTATTATGTGGGCTATATCATGGTCTGCGTCCAGTAAATTTACAAGCACCTTAAGTGATTTTTTTCCATGTCTGTACAATACCTTAAAGTAGACTGAAAACTCTAGTAGCCTCTGTTACATGGGGGACTCTTACCAAATTTTAAAAGAATATTTTTGTCATGTCTGGCTAAAGTTTTCAGGTTTTTTGTGCTTTAACATGCAAGAGTTCAGTGCATCTTTGCACATTAATTATTCAGTCACCCTAGTTATATTGTAATAATCCACCTTGCATTACCTTCAAAAATGATTGCATTTTTTAAATGTGAATCTAAATGCTGTTGGATTCTTGCCAACCTCATCGACTGTCGGGCAGGGCATAGTGGACAATGATACAAAGTGCAACAATTGCACTGCTGTGGCACAATAGCCTCACGTCTTATGGAGGGGTGCATCTGTAAAAGCACAAAGAAACAACACATCTTTGTTTTATTAATAAGCTTAATAAACATTTTTACATCACTTTAATTCACATGAATTTAAACATGCTTCTGATATCTTAAGGTCGTAGACATGTGTCTATTTAACGGTAAGATAACGTGAGCTAACTGGCTAGTAGTCACCGTAACTGAAAACAAACTCACTCCAGTCATCAAAGAAAGAAGTTACTTAACGCACTTGACCAAAACATTTACACTGCAATGATGTGTGTATGGCATGAAATAAAATAAAACTATATAATTCGGTGAAAGAAATAATAAAACGTAACTTGCCGTTCACGTTGGCCTCAAAAACTAAGTTGCTGTTGTTGTGGCTGAGCGTGCATCTGACATCAGTGGCTGAGAGTGCACGGTCTGCAGCCAGACCCTTTTGCTCCAGTCTGCATGTCAGGTCTAGCAGCGAGTGCACTTCATTCCATAACATTTCATCACAAAGGGTCTCGTCTATCCCTGACAGGACTGCTCAAATGTATCTCAGTAGATCCAGCTTTGAATCAGATGCACTAAACCTGGGATTTGTCCTCCTATGGGGCAGACTTGATAAATATGCCACAGATGAAACTGAAGCCCCTTGACCACCAGGCTCACAGCCACTCGGAGGAGGATCAGTTACTTTAGGAAGTCATAATCATGAAGTCTTTTGGGTGGGAGGTTTCACACGACCAGTAGGAACTAAAAAGATAAAAATGGGGCCACACTAACTGGACAGGCTCCCTGTCTCTACGCATCAATGTTGCTGTGCGCATGAAGCAGAATACGAAATCATATGCCTCTTGGGGTTCCATTGGTGCAAGACCCCACTTCTGGTACTTTGTGACGTGTGCGTAGCTGTCTTTCACCCTAAAAATGAGGCTGAGTCTCAGCACTTTAGCAGAACCAGCTTTATTTAACTTGAAACAGGAACAGCATGGTAGATCTACCACTCTCCTAAACACAGACACAGAGAATGGGCAGGGTCGGGGCCAGGTCAGTGACCAAGTTATATTGTTTACTGCATTCATAATGTTCCTTGCATCACCCATAAGCGACAGGCACTTATAGCATGACCACGATCGGCTTGTAGTTGTCTCCAAGGCGCTATGTAGTGGCGCTGCAAACCTGTGGTTGACTCACCGACAGACAAGCAGCCCTCCACAGATGTGGCGAAAACAGTTCAGAAACCTAACAGTATTAAGAACCTGATTTAGTTTTTGAATAACAAATTAACATATTCATAACATCTATATTGTAACAAGAACGACCAAGAGACATTAAGAAGGTTTGGGGCAGCCACCCATATAATATTTCCTGGCTGCAAAATCTGTTCAGAAGCAAAGACATGTTCACGATTGAGTCCAAAACAGAATTGACTCTCCTCTTATGATGGTGGCTTTTTAATCCCCTGCAGGGGAATTGATGTCATCAGGACCGGAACTGGAAGTGACGTCGTTCACTGCCCCAGAACAGGGTGAGATTTCCCGGAATGGTTTGTAAAGAATTGAAAGAGAGAATTAGTGCACTTCGCCACCCCCTGGTCCAACGTGGAACTACATTTATTCTGGCCCTTTGGTTGTTCCCTAAACACGTCTGTGTGACAAAATATATATATATATATATGAATATATATATTCATTTTGTTCTGAATTGTAATCTGATTATTAGGTGTTTACCTGCCAGGTAAGGCTTGTGGTTGGTTGGTCAGCTGGCAAAAAATCGCCACGTCCTGTCAGATGCAGATCATAGGTATGTGATACAGTATCTGCCCAATAATACGAAGAGTACGCAACACGTGTTTCACCCTTATTAGGACTCATCAGGTATACACACTTTTCCATCCACTTACTGGGTTTAAATCTCAGACGTCAGCACCTGTGACGAAGCCTCTGACGCAGTGCCACACAGCTGTTTTGCTTTGGCAGGGTGAAGATTAGAGTATTACATTCTTTTCGGTTTGGTCAATACGGGCGAAACATTTATTGTGTACTCTATGCATTATTTAACAGATATTGTATCACATACCTATGATCTGCTTCTCGCAACTGAGAGGTGTTTTAGATGTTTGTCAACTGGTTGACTAACCACAAGCATTACCTAATCATCTCATTCATCAAATCAAGTGTTCTGGATTTTCAGATCCTTTGTTCTGCATATATCTTTCAAAGAGAGTTTGAACCATGAAATAACTGATAACGGGGGAGAGGTTAAGTATTTGTAGGCAGAACAAAGCAAATTAAGTCTTTCATGTGCGCCATGAATTTATTGAATATTTGTTAACTATTGTTTTGCTGATGGAAATAATGCAGAATTATTATTATGAATTTAATTCATTTTAGATTTGCCCTGAACAGCAATGGGAATAAGAGCAAATAGTTTAAAAAACATGATTAGCATAACATGGGTAGCATTTTAGTGTATGAAGATTGGGAAAGAGTAAATATTTTTAGATGAATACATTTTAATAGGCCATCGATTGGGTAAATTAATACAAGAGACAAATATTTATGTTATTTGGAGTTAATCAGAGTATACTGTAATCTAAAACAGTATGAAATGTCTATGAGAGATTATGTTAAGTGACTATCATCACAGTAGCATTCCAGAATTGCTAGTTAAAGCGGTGGTGAGGACCACTTCACTGTCTGTCGATTAGGAGGGGAATGACAATGACATGAGACACAAACTCCTGTAAAGTCGTACGTCAGCCATCAGTGAGCAACTGCTGCTAATTGTTTAATCAAATCTGAACATGCAGGTTGGAGACGGCGGTCTTCTCATAGTTTTTATTTTATGGTTCAGCATTTCTTTAAAAAACATCACTTGCTGTTACAGTAAAAAAGTGCAAATATTATAGAAGGTTGTTTGGAGAGATCTTGACATCATTTCATCCTTTATTAGGAAGTTTAATTGCCCTTATAGTGATGACAGCTAACAGACAAATGCAGTGCGGTGCTCCTCAGTGCTTCAAAACCAACAGAAGCAGCTGTCTGGTTTTGTTTGATACAAAGTTACAAATCAGTGACACAGTAAATGTCTTTAAGTAAAAAACACATCAGACAGCGCTGATGAATTTGAATTCTGAGAGTTTAGCTGCCACTGCCACAGAGAAATGCATGTTGTGTGTCTGATGATTTAAGAAAAGAAAGACGTCCAGTAAATCAGACAAAGACAATCAGCACAACGTCAGACTGACAGAGAGCAACGGAGGGAATACTGTCTGGAAATTAATATGAGGGTCCAGAAAGACAAAACACACAGCTGTTACTGTACACTGTATACAGTATATGATATGTGTGTGCGTGTGTGTGTGTGTGTGTGTGTGTGTGTGTGTGAGGGCCTCTCGTGAGCACAGGGTGGTCCAGCACAATCCATGGAGGAGTCGGAGGGGCTCTGAGCAGCACAGCACAGGATGGAGTGTCAGACCACCACTGGGCACAACCTCAGCTCATCTGAACCTGCTGATTTAATGTGCTGCTCGCTGTGATGATGAAAGAAAGTCAAAGTGACTGAGAACAAAAAAACAAAAACAGCAGACAGAGGAGAAGAAGGAAACTGCAGAGAGCCAGCAACTGACCACCGTGGAGCTGTGAGGAGAGACCACCGCAGCCCTGAGCGGCTCCTGACAAACAAATATAATGAAGACATCTGAGATTTGATGAACTCATTAGTGAGTAAGAACTGAAATGAAGAAACAAACATCCT
This sequence comes from Polypterus senegalus, assembly GCF_016835505.1. Lineage (NCBI taxonomy): Eukaryota > Metazoa > Chordata > Cladistia > Polypteriformes > Polypteridae > Polypterus > Polypterus senegalus. The sequence goes on from NW_024379289.1 coordinate 37,753, forward strand.
GAGAGAATTTGTGAAGTACACACAGCAGAGAGACGCCTCATGTGAATTACGTCAGCAGAGAGAATATGGCAGTCGCAGGGCCTCAGTGTATAAACATCTCAGTGTGCAGGCAGGACGGCTCAGTCAGGGGACACACATGGAGCTCAATAGACTGAAACTTGGCCGTTGTTATCCTCACAGTAATGCATCTTGTTATAAACTGATTTATGAAACTGAAGTGTATGGATTTTATTACACTTTCTCATGTCTTTTGTTGTTATCGACAGTCTGTGGAAATCTTCTTGTCATCATTTCTATTTCTCATTTTGTTCAGCTGCACACGCCAACTAATCTTCTGATCCTTTCACTTGCAGTGGCCGATTTCTTAATAGGTTTGTTTGTGATGCCCATCTTTTTGGTTCAGCTGATTGAAATTTGCTGGTACTTTGGAGTTATTTATTGTTATTTGTATCAGGCACTTGCAAATATTCTTAGCATATCTGTGATATATAATGTGGTTTTAATATCCATTGATCGCTACATTGCTGTCTGCCATCCTTACTTTTACAGCTCAAAAATAACTTTAAGTGTTGCAAAGATCAGCATTGCTGTAGTGTGGCTGTTTGCACTTTTCATTACAGTCATACTTTTATGTCTTAGTGATATTGTAACAGATATATGTGAAGGAGCTTGTGCAGTTTTCACTTCTTATGAAATGGCCATTTTATTTTATTCATATCTTTTTTTATTCCTTATTCACTGATGATTGGTTTTATATCAGAATATTTGTAGTTGCAAGAAGCCATTCAAGAGCCATCAACTGTATGATAGAAAAGAGACAAACTGAGGAGGTGAGTGACAGTAAAATATCAAAACCATCTGAAAGAAAAGCTGCAAAAACATTAGGAGTAGTCGTGGGGGTTTTTATGATCTGCTGGCTGCCGATCAATGTATATAATCTGTTTACTGAAAGCAGTATGGGAATCACATATATCATCAGGAATGTCTTTGTGTTGGTAAGTGAAGTGAACTTTGCAGTTAATCCAATTCTTTACGCTTTTCTTTATTCCTGGTTCAGAAAAGCACTGAAAATCATCCTGATGTGTAAAATATTTAGCCCAGCTTCTTCAGTGCTCAGTTTACTGTAAATGTTAAGGAAAATAAAAATACAAAAGTAATTTTCTGTCTTTCATATTTTAAATTATTTGGACCTTATGCCTTTGCTCCTTTGTCATATTAGCAGTGCAATACTTGGACATATTTCTTAACAATACAATCATTTCATATTCGCTGTATTGTTTTAAAGGCTGTTTTTGTTAAAATTCAGCTCTATTGGTGCAGAGTGTGGACTGTTTATGAATTTTGCTTATTTCACCACAGTTATTTTTATAAGACTTCTTATTTGAATGTGTAATAAAGAGAATTGAAAATGTAGGAGACTCCTGGAAATTCTTTGAAACACTTCATGGTTTCTTGGTGGCTTTTTTACATTGTAAAATGATTATTGTTATTTCTATTATTTTGGGACGGAATTATTTATTTGATCATAAATTGTTATATGCTGAATTTTACTTAAAATCTGGAAATAATCTTTAAATAAATCTTTTAATATCTGAAGTTACAATTGGCACAGACTTTCAGATGTCACAACTAAAAACAGCAGAGCTCAGATGACGGCCGACATTCTGTTCAACTTTGGTCAGGCAGGTGGAGATTTGTTTAAGAATCAAAACTTACAAGAAACTTCTTCATTTATTATTTAGTTTTGTCTCATGTTAAACTTTTCATTTTAATTGTGAAGCTGATGTTTCCTATTCCTGCTCTTTAATCCGCACTCCTCCTCAATAAGGCAGCAGATGACAGACGAGTGCAGACGGAGCAGTCGGCCTTCACTCCTCACACTGCTGGCTCACTAAATGACACTGAGGTGACTGTGAGGAACTGAAATGGACGACTGAGAAGGTCAAATGAGGTTTGATGTCCACAATTAAACGTAGGATTTGCTGCTTTAGACTGACATTTGTTAATATTTGTGAAGTCTCATTAGCCGCAGCTGCTCACCTCATACAGAATACAATTAATACTTCAGAGAACAGTATTGTGCTCAATTCCATAAAAAACAGAGAAATTTAAACCTTTAATAAAAGTATCACATTGGGATCTCATTAAAACTCTGCTTGTTGTGGCTCTTTAAAACATTTTTTCATTTATTAAGAAGTATTTCCTTATTTTTAAAAGCACACTTGTATGACTTTGAATCATTTTTATATTCCTCGCTGCTCTCCCATCTAGTAGGTTTGCTGCAGTAAAATATTTCTGTTCAAATTTAGCACATAATATACGGGAAGGCATTTTTTGGTGAATTTCTTCAACGTACATCAAGTTGTCTCTTTAGCAGACTTTTCAGGACTAGACAATGGCTGTATGTGAGATTCACTGTTAATACATTCTCATTATGTGCAAATAAAAAAAATGTTTGCAGAAAACTGAGTTTGTTTCTTTATTTTTTAATCTGAGGTATGAGTTCACCAGTAAACCTGACCCATAAATTGTGTTTGAAGGTATTATGGTCTGCACTGTATAAGACGATTCCTGATGGACTCTCAGTTCCTTTATTTCTGCTCTGCTCAGCTGATGCTTTACTTGTTCCACTTTAAGAGTTGCCCCCTCATTTCAGACCCCCTTGTGTGTTTATTCAGGAGGTATTATGATGTGGTGGTCCGCACTTCTGCCCTTTTCATTTATTGTTCTTGTTCCAGTCCTTCTCCCGGTCATTGCTGGTGTTGAATCTCCATTTTCTCTTTGCATGTGTGGCTTTTACTCTTCAGGACAGCAGAAGACTTTTATTATCCCAGAGGGAAATTTGTGAGTAGCAGGAATCTGTGACACGTAGGACATTGTTAAATAGGGACAATAAAATAATAAAAGAGACCACACATGACAGTCATTGTTGTAATCAGCACACACACCGTAAGACTTCTACAAAACAGAATAATGATTTATGAACAATAATAACGAGGAGCACACAATAATAATTCAGAACTTCACATGACTCAGAAGACTGATAGCTCTGAGATAAAAGAGGACTTCAGTCTGGGGGTCTTCATTCTTGAGACCCTAAATCAGCAGTTTAATTGGCCACAAGTGACACTTTGTAAACAGAGGATGGCTGCTGTGTGACAGAAATGAGTTGGCCTCCTTTACTTCTTGTTTGTGATGGTGGTCAGTGACAGAAGACTGCTGCGGACCCCACTTTCATAGCTCACTTTAATGCTGTCAGTCACACAGTTTTTCTTCTTTATACCGAGATTCACTAAATAACATTCATCCATCAATCATCTTAAACTGCTTATCAAGAGCAGGTCACAGGGTAGCTGTAGCCAGTCCCAGCAAGCATTGGGCACAAGGCAGGAACAATCACTGGACAGGACGCCACTCCATCACTGGGTAAACACACACACACACACACACACACACACACACACACAGGCCAGTTTAGCATTGTCAATCCTCTTCTGTTGTACTCCTCCATATTTTGCAGTGAAAGTTAAAAAGTGTGACATTCTGTTGGTGAAATCTTCCAATATTCACATGAATGAACCAAAAAGAAACAGGGAATGGCAGCTTATTATAAACATTTGAATGTCTTGTTGTCTCTACGTTCTTCAACTGAATTAATAATTTGCATTCCCTCCAGAAATAGTGGATGAGCTTCTGGGAACCACACAATAACACACACATTAATTGCTCGCAAATCTTGTATAAACCTCCATGTCTGTGCTTTCTGAACAGGAAAGATTGGCTGTTGCAGCGACTTTCATATGGAATTACAATTCTCTTCTTAAACAATGCTGTTATCACAGGATGCATGTCCTCTTTATCTTCAGGTTTCAGAGGAGGGGTTTAGAATACCACACTGTAATATAGACAGGGTCCACAGACAGCATCCCATTTTTAAGACCTAAGCAATGTGCAGAAGCAATTAAAAAGGCAAATGAAATGTGAGGTTCAATCATAAAACTGTTGAATATCGATTGAGAGATGTTATGCTTGGACTATATAACTTACTAGTGAGAGGGCATCTGGAGAGATGTGTGGAGTTCTGAGCAGTACGCTACACAAAAGACACAGCAGCACCTGAAGCTGTGTAGACGACATGATCCAGGAGCATCTTGGGACTGAAGGACATGTCATGCTGTGACAGACTATGACAGACTCAGAGACTTAAACCTGTTTATTCTGAGCAGAGGAGGCAATGTGGTGATCTAGTCCAGGTCCTCAAAATCCCCAAAGACGTTCATCAGGCTGATCCAGCAGAAGTGTTTCGGTTTAAGAGTGAATCACAGGCTCAAGGACACAAAAAATGATTAAGTGGAAATTAATTCAGGACTGAAGCCAGGAAACACAAAGAGTTGTGGGACTCTGCATTAAACTACCAAGACATAGGGTTGAAGTAGAAACCTGGCCAACCTTTAAGGAGGATCTAAAGGAGACACTGGGACAGCTTAGCCATTCACTAATGGACTGAATGGTCTCCTCATGTTTGTCACATTTCTTATGTTCTCATATTCTTATTTTTATCTTGTACCCACAAATGTGCAGGAGCTTGAACTAAGTGGTCATGAGGTGAACTGAGGGACACAAGAGTCATGACTAATGTCTTCTCTGTAATTTGAACCTCGGGTGCCAGAAATTTTCAATCCAGAAAAATTAACTGATTCTTGGATTAGGATTTCTTAAACCATTTTAAGGTAACACTCCGGGGCTTCTAAATAGTTGTCATCTGGGGTATATTTTAAAAGACATCCCCATATACAAAGCAGCTCACGTTTTCACAGATTCATTTGTGTTCCTGTGGAGAGTAAGAAGGCATGTCTGTCTTTCAATGGCCTCCACAAACATGTCAGTCTGAAGCAGCTGGAGTTGAGTGCCTTCATCCTCTGTTACTGTGAAATGCTCTTCTGACACTGCAACATCTTTTAAATCAGCTGCTCTGATAGAAGATTGTGTAGCAGCTGTACCGACAACAAATGGAAAATATTTTTATCAACTGTTAAAATTATTTGGGGTTCATCTGAAGCATTCTGACTGTTATATGAGCCAGTGGTTTGTGTTACGCCTCACACCTCTAAGGACCTGCACTCAGGGTGTCCTCAATGATTCTGGGAGGGTTTGAGGTTTTCTCTGTTTTGACATCTTTAGTTTCCATCGCACACCTCTATGTCATAAAAGTTAGTTTAGCCGACTTGTACTCCACACGTTAGGGCGCTATGTAACCTTACATTCTGTTAGCCTTCTTAATGGCTTCTGAACACTGTCTGGCAGTTGATAGCTCAGAGTCCACTACGACTCCTGAATTCTTCTCATAAGGTGGACTCTCAATTTTCAGGCCTCTCATTGTGTATTCAAACATCACATTTTTATTTCCCACATGTAATACTTTACCTTTACTGACATTAAATTTCATCTGCCACAAATCTTCCCAAACCTATCTGCTGTCCAAGTCCCTTTGAAATAATTTAATGGATTCTAAATTACACCTTATGAGAATTATTTAAGCGTCATAGTTGACTCTAAGCTATCGACTTTCCGACATTGTTCAGAAGCCATTAAGAAGGCTAACAGAATGTCAGGTTATATAGCGCCTTGATGTGTGCAGTAGAAGTCACAGGAGGTTCTGCTCAGGCTTTATACCACACTGTTGAGGCCTCATCTGGAGCCCTTAGTGCAGTTTTCGTCTCCAGGATACAAAAAGGACATAACAGCACAAGAAAAAGTCCAGAAAACACCACATCAAGCATATGCAAGAAAAGATTATTCTCTGCCCTCCATTAAAGGTATCTTTATAAGCCCGGCATCTGCAAAGCCAACAGCATCGCTAAGGACCGCTGTAGCATTCAAACGAGTTCTACCAGGTTCTTAAGCAGTTTGGTTGTCCGGACTCTGAACTCTGTGCTGCCCGCCTACAGTAGTAGATTACTAATATACAGTTACACTTGTTACTACTGTTGTTTTTTATTATTATTAGTTGTTACTATCTATTTATTGCTGCTTCTATTTTTTGCTATCTCTTCACTTACCTATTCGTTTTTATGTGTCTATAGTATAGTTCTTTACCTGTCTTGAATATATCCTGTGCTTATGTATCTGCTGCAATGCCTTCCTAGTGAACGTTATTCCATGCCACTTGTCTGCTGCAATGCGATGTACGGATAGTATGACAGTAAAGCCACTTGACTTGACTTGAAATACAGCAAGTTTGATCTGTCACCTTGGCACCTGTGAGCATTGAGCCAAATGACACACCCCATTCTGCCATATTGCAAGGGACTTCTCATTTCTTTTAAACTCCGTCTCACAAACATGACAAGGGAATATAAAAATACTTCACTGCGGGTCACCTTTCCCAGTTACTACAATCAGTGACAAATTCCTGTTCTTTTTTTTTCATTTCTTTTCTGTTCCTCAATTACTCCTCTAGGTGATGTTGTCCTTTCCCATCTGACTCCCACTCCCTGAGTGAGATGTGGAGGATGTTTTATGCCAGACTTCTGGTGCCAGGACCCTGTCTGAAGGATGCACTAGTGGGTCAGGCTGAAGACTCCCAGAGTATGGACAGTCGTTTCCTGCAGATGTCCCCGGTGATATGGAGAATTTAGATTAGAGATCAATGTGCCATGTTATTAGTTTTAGAGCCATTGACTATTAGAAGCTTATGTTTGAAACACCTTATAATGTCACCATTTATTTTAGCATAAAGGCCATCGGACCCTACCTTCTACAGCTTGCCTGTCTTTTCACTTACTTTGTTTTGAACTTCTGTGTGTCAAGAATGTTGTGTTCTCTGATGGAACTGAGTAAGAAAACTTTTGTTTTGGGAACATGGCTGCTGAGGCTGTCGACTGACAGAAGACTAAACGAGCTTCCACAAGTGTTCAAGGCTTTTAATCTTAAGAAAATTAAGTAAGCTCTCACGCTAGCACATGAAGATATAAAGATTTTAAATGCCTTTTAATTTCATATATTAAGAATCATCAATACCTTAGGTGATCAAGTTAAATCAAAATGTATTATGTTAGCTAGTTTGAGCTATATAAGAGTACACTCAAAATACCCGCGCTTCTCATCGGAGAAGTAGTCTGTTAAAGAAGTAATGAAAAAGAAAAGGAAACATTTTAAAAATAATGAAACATGATTGTCATTTGTTGCTGTCATCAAGGATTTGATTATCATTATTTCTTTCAATCAGGTTCATATTTGGAGGATGTGTTGTGTTCAAGTTACATTCCGTGTTTGTCAACCATTGTAAAGATAACAGGTTTCATTCATGAAGTGTTCACTACCCAAATCGAACTCGTGAATCTAAGATGTTTAACAGGCATTCCCGGAATTAACTTGTGGATTTGCCTGTGAATATTTAGCGGTAGCGTGTCTGTGAACTTAATTTAACCTTTCCCAGTCCTGCAAAGTCAGTTCACGTGAGCCGCTCGGAGTACATGCATCGAAGCTTCTCAGCTGTGCTTGTGCTATCTCATGCAATCTCGTGATGTCCACAGCTTTATTTAATGTTAGCTTAGACCTGGCATACCAGCAATTTAAACTCTGTTACAGAAATTTTAACTCTGTTACAAAGTGATCAAAAGTCTCTTTTAAACCCTGCGTCTTCTCTTTAAACTTTTATTTCGCGAATATCATATTCATCGTTGGCATGACATAGACAAACGTCTATGAACTTAATTTAAACTTTAGGTTTACACCGTGAATTGTTTCCGAAGTAGCTGCACTCATAAATATGCTTTTATGCGTCACTCGCTTCATATTCTTTTGCTGCCTTCTCAATTGTGTAATGCGTTTTTTGAACAGGTTTCATTCATCTTAGTGATCACTACCCAAATCGGTACTTGTGAATCTTAGATGTTTAACAGGCAGCGTGTCTATGAACGTAATTTAAACTTAAGCTTTACACCTTGCTTTCCTATTGATATGTGTACAAAGGCTTGTTCAGCGTCAGAGGGTTTCCGCAGTAGTTCACGTGAGCCGCTCGGAGTACATGCATCAAAGCATCTCAGCTGTGCTTGTGGTATCTCGTGCAATCCTGCGATGTCTACGGCTTTATTTAATGTTAGCTCAGACCCGGCACTTAAAAGTTGTATCTCGCGAAAATCGTATTCATCTTAGGCATGACAAATGCCAGCTGCAACGTGTCTATGAACCTAATTTAAAGTTAAGCTTTACACCCTGCCTTCCTATTCGTTTGCATAAGCATGGTCCTTCACCAGCAATTTTAACTCCGTTACAGCAATTTTAACTCTGTTACAAAGTCACCAAAAGTCTCGTTTATACCCTGCGTCTTCTCATTAAACTTGTATCTCATGAATATTGTATTCGTCGAAGGCATGACAAATGCCAGCGGCAGCCTGTCTATGAACTGAATTTAAACTTTAGGTTTACACCGTGCTTTGTTTCTGAAATACCTGCACTTATGAATATGCTTGTATGCGGCACTCACTTCATATTTGTTTGCTGCCTTCTCAATTGTGTAATGCGTTTTTTTGAACAGGTTTCATTCATCGAAGTGATCACTACCCAAATCGGTACTCGTGAATCTTAGATGTTTAACAGGAATTCCCGGTATTAAGTTTTGGATTTGCCTGTGATTATTTAGCGGAATCGTGTCTATGAACTGTGGACGAAGGTTCAAACAAATAGCAGGCAGACACCAATTCTAATAAGCAGAATCTTTTATTTCTGACCTCTTGTTGAGCAGAGTGGCTTTTCCTTACAGAGAGAAAATGCAAGGAAAAAGGCCCCCGACAAGGGGGGTTCAGCTGCATTTATAACAAAATCTTCAAAGAGAATGATTAAAAAAAATAGAGCAGTACCATTCAAGGCCATAAAACATTCTATACAAAAATCTGCTGATTACAAAGGAAGCATAAATTCTAGTCTTATATTTGGAATGAAGCTTATCAGAAAACCTGTCATAGCCACTGCTGAAACAGCTGGGAAGAGTCAAAAACTGCATTCCACACCAGCAGCTCTACCCTAATAAGCACACTTATTTGTATCTGTTATAATAATACCATGGCATACAGAGAACATGCAGATTTTCATACAGAAGCTAGCAATAGATTTTAACTTCCATTCCACATTCCCCCCTTTTTAAACTTAAAAGTTTAAATAATAAGAGAGTTAAGCTAAACAGTCCAGGTCGAAAGAAGACTGGGAAGAGAATTGGGCCTGGGAAAGAAGATGCATGCGTTCTGCATGGAGGAAATAAGCTTTAGTTATTGAGGCAGTGAAAAACTTCTGGATAAAATAACGGATTAACGGAATAAGACAACAGCAAATCAAAAGAATAACAGTTAAAGCAACTAAAAGGGAAACAAAAATGGATTTGAACCATTGGCCCCAAGAGCCAAAAGTGGATATAAACCATTCATCAAGAGGGGTATCGATGCCTGAGTTTTCAGCCAATTCTAGGGAGAGAGCGGTCAGACCAGCGAGGGCACGGGTAATGGAACCATCAGGGGCAGTATTATTCGGGATGTACGTACAGCAAGCATCTCCAAACATAGCACAAACACCACCTTTTCAGCTAGAAGCATATCTAGTGCTAGGCGATTTTGCCAGGTCATAAGGGAGGTTTTATCTAATTGCTCATGTATTCCTTCAACAGCTTCTTTAGTAAAATTCAGGAAACGCTGTTGATTGTAATATAGATAATTTATCCAATCCACATTTTTATTGATAGTGATTATGGGAAAAGAGATTCAATACCAGCAGCTACTTGATCTCTTGCTTTAAATTTGTTAGGGACACCTCTAGGCACACCTATTGAGTCAATATACACACCTGGACCATGTAATGAGAAATTTGCAACAGATGCTAAGGATCTCTGAACACGATGTAAATGGGGAGAGGATGGAGGTTGTTGGCCATGAAGGGGAAGGAGACGGAAAGGCATGACCAATTGTACAAGGGCACAGGTACCAGTCCATTCAGGTGGGAGTATGTCCAGTAATTTAGATCTTCGGCACATCCACCAGACATCCGCACGGGCGGTGGCGTGGGAGGTGAACCAACTAAGGGAAATGTTATTGGAGAAAAAGGTAGAGGCATTGATAGAGACGTTGTAAGTAAAGGAGCACCAGGGGGAGGGAAGGGAGCCAAGGAAAACGGCATTCTTCTTAGGGGTGGCTCGAGTGAAACAAGTGTAATTGCCAATATAGGGACGGAACATAGGGGGAGTCATAGGTTGAATTGGGGGAAAAAGGGTATGCAAGGTATGACATTTGGGATTCGTTGGAGGGAAAGCGGTAGTAAATAGGTAAAGCAAGCAAGGAAGGCCAGTGGGGTCTGAGGGATCAGTTAAGGGAAATGGGGTAGTGGCAAGGTGAGGCGTGCAGTGGCACATGCATAACAGTTGGATTGGTTTATCTGTCGCAGAATAGAGGACCCACTGCAGCCATCGGTTCTGGTCACCGTATCCAGTTTCTATGGAGAATGTAGAGGAAAGGGTGGTGACATTTAGAGAAATAATCGGTTGTGCGGGTAAGTCGTCAGGAGGAGGTGTAGCAGAGATGTTTGAGCTAAGTGAGATAAAAGCTGGTTGTGTCTCTGTTACCTGTATAATAAATTTTCCAAGGAGATCTGCGCCAGAAACATGGGCCCCTAATATATAGATTCCTTTATCATGATATGAGGGATCTTTTATAGTGATAATCAAAGGATTACAAGTTTCTACCTTACATTCATGAATTGGGGTAAACCTTGATTTAATTATAGAAAACCTTGTTTTTAAATCATGTTCCTGGGCTTCCCACGGATTATACCCCCAGTCCTGGTCGCCAGTGTTTGCAAACACATCACTCCAGCTTGAACATTCAGATAGACTGGAGGAGGAATTCAAATCAGTTTTGTACCTGGGTCAGGTCACACAAACATATTTTTCAGACAATCTCCATTTGTCTTGTCCACT
>NW_024379290.1:0-5929 GCF_016835505.1 Polypterus senegalus
CCTCCCCACCAGCCCTTGACCTACCAACAAGGTTTTCAAAGAAGATGGCTAATTGATAATGTTCTGACATGTAAATTGCACTAGATGGGCTCCCAGACTGTCTTAAGACTGCTGTGTTAAACCCCACTTAAGAAAACTAATCTTGCCCCGGCTTTTGAAAATTTTAGACCCATCTCTAACCTGCCCTCTTAAGAAAGTCTAGAGAAGGCAGTCATTAGGGTTAAATGCCCACCAAATAAACATGCTATTCTTGATAAATTCAGTCAGGTTTAGAACAAACACAACAGAAACTGCACTCTTTAAAGTAGTAAATGACTTAGGGTAAATGCAGACAGAGGCCATTTATCTGTTCCTCATCCTCTTAGATCTGAGGTGCATTTGACACCATTGATCACAACATTCTTAGAAATCGCCTTTAGTCAATGGGTGGGCCCTCTCAGTGTCTTAAATTGGTTTGAACTTACCTGACAGGGAGAAAATTTTTTGTTAGTTGTGGGAATTACAACTCAAGACACATGATATCCAATATGTGTTCCACAAGGCTCTATTCTGGGTCCGCTGTTTCTCAATCTATATGCTTCCCTAGGTCAGATTATCTCAGGGCACAACGTGAGCTAACACACCCATGTTGATGAAAAAGCTGTATTTATCAATAGCACCTGATGACCCTGATTCTATTGATTCACTAACACAATGTCGGGACTAGTACCCTCAGAATGGATGAATAGTAATTTTCTAAATTTAAATAAAGAAAAAACTGAAATTTTAGTGATCAGCAATAATGGATACAATGAGGCTATTATAAATAAACTGGATACATTAGGATTAAAAGTCAAGACGGAGGTAAAAAGCTTAGTGATTGTTGACTGTAATCTGAATTTTAAATCACATATTAATCAGATCATTAGGACAGCATTTTTCACTTAAGAAACATAAGTAAAGTTAGACCTCTTATATCACTGGGAAAAATGCTGAGAAATTAGTTCAGCTGTTTCAAAATCACAGATTACTGTAATGCACTTTTCTACCCAAAAAGATAAATCGTTTGCAACTAGTGCAGAATGCAGCTGCTAGAATCCTAACTAGGAAAAGAAAATCAGAACACATCACACCAGTCTTAGCGCACTACACTGGTTACCGTCATTCAGAATTGACTTTAAAATTCTGCTTATGGTTTATAAAGCCTTAAATAATCTGCCCCATCTTATATATCGGAATGTCTGACACCTTATATTCCAAATCGGAACCCTCAGATCCTCAAATGAGTGTCTCCTTAGAATTCCAAGAACAAAACTTAAAAGAAGGTGAGGCGGGCCCCTCGTTATGCACCTGTACCCGGAATAGCCTGCCAATAGGGGAAATTTGCCAGGCTGATACAGTAGAGCACTTTAAAACACTGCTGAAAACACATTACTTTAACATGGCCTTTTATAACTTCATTTTAATCGTATTTAACTTAATCCTGATACTCTGTATGTTCAATTCATCATAAAAACTATTCAAAGGTGGCTCTAAAATCGGTACTGACCCTACTCTCTTTTCTGTTTCTTTTTCCGTTTCTTTGTGGTGGTGGCCCGCCACCCCCACCTACTCAAAGCTTCATGATGCCCAAATCAATGATGGATTGATTAAAAGGAAGAAGTCTAGGACCATCATCATCATCAAGCCCCTTCCGTGGGGAATCCTAAATCCAAAGAGGACTGTTTCATTTATTTAGGTAGAATGCCCAGAGGGGACTGGGTATCATGGTCTGGAATCCCTACAGATTTTATTTTTTCCCCCCAGCCGCCTGGAGTTTTTGTTTTTCTGTCCCCCTGGCCATTGAACCACTCTTATTCGATGTTAAGTTGATTTATTTTGTTTTATAATTATGTCTTTCATTTTTCTATTCTTTAATATGTAAAGCACTTTGAGCTACTGTTTGTATAAAAATGTCATATAAATAAATGTTGTTGTTGTTGTTGTTGTTGTAACATGATTGTCAATGTAATTGCTTTGTCACTGTTGTGAGTGATGAGTGTTGCTGTCATATATATATATATATATATATATATATATATATATTTTTTTTACACACACACACATAAACATATATATATACATATCTATACATATACACATAAATATACACACACACATATATATACATATACATATATATATCTACATATATACACAAAATACATATATATATATATATATATATATATACATACACACACACATATATACATATACATACATATCAAATATAACACACACAGTTATTTCGTATCAGTGCAATACCCCTTTGTTAAACGGATAACTCCCGCTTTACGAAGTCTGCTGGATATTATGAACTATCGATTTGGGTTCAATTCTATTTAAATTTTAAATAGAAGGAATTTTTTATTTAGTCGACAGAAATATCTTTGGTAGGAATGGTAAAACAGACGGGAATATTATTCGTGAATAAATCAACTAAACCTTAAAACAACTTATAAATTTTCTCTATAAAAATATATCCTGTCTAAATTATACAAGTCAGAAATAAAGTAAACGTTAAAAGAACAAACATTCAAATTTCTTTACTCTTATGTAATTTTATATAAAAATAAACTTAGATTTTAAATATCCCAAAGATTTTGCTCTCCATAAAAATATATCCTGTCAAAATTATACAAATCAAATATGAACATGCTGCATAACAAAACCTGGAAATATAAATAAAATGTTTTCCTTTTCAGCAATAACAAATCAAATCATTCAGTTGTCTTTGCTCATATGTCATTTTAGAGCTGGACGCCTGGCATCTTTTTTTGGCAAAAGTTCGTTTCTGTTTGGTGTGAGGTTCTGTGTTGTGGGAGATTCTCAGCATGGATTGCAGGTGCTCATAGTGAGGCGACTCCGGGTGTGCTGTTTTGTTAGTCTTTATCACTGAGAAGGCTTCTACAAGATATGTGGTACCAAACATGCACAAGGTTCGACCCATGTAGACGGATTTTTTTGTTCTTCAAAGTCCCCAAAACCCTGTGCAAACTCAGTGCGCCAGTTTATCAGCAAAGTGATTTTGGGAAACACCGAGTGAAGACTTGGTTTAACATTACTTGGCAACAGGGAAAGTGGGCAATTGCACTGGTGCTTTTGGTGTCTCCAAAAAAGAGCCACTTGAAATCCTTGTGATTGTGCACGGGTAAAACGTCCGCGAAGTGTCAGATTCTTATTTAATTCTTCTGCTTTCTGGATCTTCTGCATTGCTTTCAGGTTACCCTGATGTTTTGTCTCATAGTGCCGTTTTTAGATTAAATTCTGTAATTACAGCCACATTAGCTCCACAAATGAGACACACACGGGTTCAGTAAACATATACTCAGCCTCCCATCGGTTTTAAAGGCTCTATTTTCAGAATCAACTTTTCTTCAGCATCGTGTGAGCTAGCTCAATAACTTGCACCATCATAAGCCACTTGATTAACGCGTAAAGGTTTAGCAAGGCACTAGGGTGCATTATGGGATCTGTAGTTTATTGTGTTACCCGCGCTCATATACCCGGCCATAATAACAATAATACAGTATATAAAATGATCTCAGGGCCCGGGTATAATTACACTGGCCGGATGTGGCCCGCCCTTGAGTTTGACACATATGGACTAAATAGAACTTGAAAGATATATTTTTTTAAATGTGATCGCGCAATTCAGATAGAGTGACCAAGACTACAGCCTGATGCCCCAATAAGTCATCCTCCTCGCTCTTACTTTTTACCGTCTCATCTAATGAATACATGAGTATGGCTTTACCAAAACAATCATTGATGGCGAATAAAGTATCCATTATTCGAGAGTAGATCGGGATATATATATACATATATATACCCGTGTATCGCAGCGAGAAGTGTGTTAAAAAGAAAAGGGGAAAATTTTAAAAATAACGAACATGACTCTCAATATACAGTATTTGTTTTGTGAGTGTTACTGAGTGTTGCTGTCATCAAGGATTTGATTATCATTATTTCTTTCAATCAGGTTGATTTGTAGGATGTGTTGTGTTCGTTACATTTCCCTGGTTTGTCAATCGTTTTAAAGATGACAGGTTTCATTCATCGATTCGTTCTTACGCATCAATAAACAGCTCGCTTCTTTTTTTATCTGAGACCTGACACACTGCACACGGGTTTTTTTACACTGTCTTCCTTTAGCGGGGCATTGACTTTTTCCAACCGGGGCTTTGTTTCCCCAGTAGGTTGATTTATGAATATGCTTATCAGACGCTTCATATTTTTGCTGCCTTTTCAATTGTGTAATTGGTTTTTGTTCAGCTCTTTGGGAAATGTTGCTTTTATCTGTGCACTGCGTCAGTTCACGTGGGGCCACTCGGTGTATATGCATCAAGGTTCCTAGGTGTGCTGGGCCATCTCCTGCTATGTCCATGGCTTTTATTTAAAGTTTCCTTAGTCCTGGCACTTAAAACTTTCCCCGCAGTTTCGCTTGAGTTTGTGTCAAACACCACCCTGACCATCTCTATCTTCTTTCCCTAAGCACAGTCCTTCACAGTGAATATTTACCCGTGGGAGTTTGCTATTGGATTGCCGCTGATTACGCCTTATATGGGCAGGCACTAAATTACAAACGCCAGCGGCAGCCTGTCTATGAACTTAATTTGTGTAGGTTTACATCGGCTTTTGTTTCCAAAGCAGAACCTGAATATGGTAGTATATGTCACTCGCTTTTTTATTGTTTCGCTGCCTTCTCAATTTATATAATGCATGTTTTTCAGCCTTTTTGAGGTCTTCCCGGTTTTCTATACCGCGTGGGTTACGGGAGGCGTGATGATGTCACACGAAACTCCGCCTCAGGTTGAAGCTCATCTCCATTACAGTAAATGGAGAAAAAATGCTTCCAGTTATGACCATTACGCGTGGAATTTCGAATAAAACCTGCCCAACTTTTTGTAAGGAAGCTGTAAGGAATGAACCTGCCAAATTTCAGCCTTCCACCACACGGGAAGTTGGAGAATTAGTGATGAGGAGTGAGTGAGTGAGTGAGTGAGTGAGTGAGTGAGTGAGTGAGGGCTTTGGCCTTTATTAGTATAGATTTAACCAATGTGACAAAATATATTAAATTTCTGTCGGGTATTTGCACTTTAGTTTTGTATTTATTGTCAGTAGCATGCATATAATAATGATTCATATTAATTTTAGAATTTGACTGGTGATGCCTTTCACTTTTTATTTTACATTTAAAATATTAAAAAATGAATTATTTCCATTGTAGATGGCTTTTTATTTAGTTTTTTTTGCACAGGTCTCAAAAGCCCTGGTGATATTATGTCATGGTTTCAAAATTGTATTGTCAAAACATGTATACTTTCAAGCCACAAAAATATATTTCTTAAAATGTTCAGTTTAAATAATTTTTTCTTCTGCTTAACAATACCCCAAATTAAACAAAGAACATTACTTATTCCACAGCAGTAACAGCTAGTCACTAGACTTGTAGCCAGGGCACCCAGTTCATTTCTTACCCATGACTATATTACTTGTGTAATAGAGCTCTGCTATTTGTAGAGGGCTTGGGATATTGGTCATTATAAAATGTGTTTTATGCAACAAAAAATTTTTTATTTGCATGTGAAATTCCTTTTTGAATTTTCAAATTTTGTAGGAAAATAAGATATAATGTAGCACCTGGACAAGATTTTTTTCAAGGCTAAATGTATAATCATAGTGAATTCCCTTAATATAAGCCCAATGCTTATTTTGAAGAATAGTGAACTATAAAATGTACTACCAGTGCAAGGGGTATATTTTTTTGTATTTTCTTTCTGTTCTGTTTGCCAAAAGATGAACAGCAGTGCCCTACATTAAAGAACAAAAAAAAATATTTGGGAAAAATAACGTTGAGTTGAAATGGCCTTTTCAGTGATCGAATTGTTTATCAGTTTAGTTGGGC
>NW_024379291.1:0-13713 GCF_016835505.1 Polypterus senegalus
GGAGCCCCGGGCCCCACCCATTTTTCCCCCAAAAAAAATTTGATGTCCTGTAATTTATTTTTTCCCGGTCCTTTTTTCTGAAGTGGCCCCCAGGGGGGGGGCCCCGGGGAGGCCCCAACCCTTTGGGAATGGTTTTTTTTGGGTCCCTTTTATTCTCAAAAGCCCCCCCTTCCTTAATTGCCTAAATGCATTGCCCCTTTATGTTGGGCTTTTTAATTTTTGGAAAAGGGGTTCTCCGGTTAATCCCTTAGTGTAAAATTTAATTCTTTTCAATCCCAAACTAAAAGGGGTTTTCCCCTTGGTCACAATCCGTGTTTTCGGCGCTGAACAATTAATTTGGTCCCATGACGTTGTAAGGTATTGTAATTGGTACCCTCTGGTTTATATTGGCCTTGTAATCATTCCGTTTTTGTACATTTCTTGGTCTACTTTACAATCCCATAACTAATCCAAAGTGTTGATTCTTGCGGGATCAAAACTGCTTGTGATTAGCCAAAGTCACTGTTACAAGCTCTAGCTTCAACGGGTAAATGGGCTATAACTTCAGGCAATTACTTGCCCACTGTATTCAAAACCTCCCAGTGACAGTACACTTCTTAATTTGTCAACCAATTTCTTTGGGAGTTCTCCAATGATGCTGAACTATATAGGCAGTTGTTGACATAAAAATGATTTTCTACACATTTACTTTGGTCTTCTTCAGGAGAACTGTGATCTCTGATATGCCACTGTAAAGCATAAATTTTCAACAAAGGGCTACATGTCCTCCAAATGGCAAAACTTGCCACTCTAAAACAGTGGGTGCGTCTACCTTTAAATCTCGCCATAAAAATCTAGAAGTGGTCTGTCTTCAGGGAGCAGGCGAACTTGATGGAACATACCTTTAATATCACTGCTAATTACCCTTTGTGTTCTCTGAATCGCAGTAACACTCCCAGTAGGTAGGGCCCAGAGTGGGTCCTGGTAGCAGGAAATCATTCAAACTCTGACCTTGGCATTTTAAAGGAACAGATAAACACGATTCTGTTTTTTCCATTGTGATTCTACCATATGGTGTGGAATATACCAGGTCTCATTGGCTTCTTCCTATCATTTCTTAATCTGGTAACATAGCCTGCCTTTTCCCAATTCTCAATTTCAATAGCGTATGTCTTTGCTTTCTGTACATCCTTAGCTAATCTCCTTTCTGTACCTCTTAGCAGAGAAATCACTGCTTCTTTAGGTGCCTGCAACTGAGGCATATTCTCAACCGAAGCAGAGGGTAGCATACGATAACTCCATCCAATTAACTCTCACAGTTTCTCCTCTAATAAATGTATTGCCCTTTCGTCTTGTTTTAAACTGCTCACCTGTTTTTCACTTCTGTAAGGTAAAACATCCAACTGCCAGAGCCTCTCAAACTGTGGAATCAGATAAGCATCAGGGGTCAATACTGAAGTGAAATGACAAACCATTACCTGTTCAGACAACTGCTGCTTCAGTGCTTGCGTCCTGAAGTGTCCATCCAAGTCTGGTTCTTACGACAGGTCCTCAGGAGACCTAGCGATGGTTCAATTGGGGTGATGAGGTGAGGTAGTGGATCCTATGAGGAGAAGTGGCTGTGCATTTTCAAATGACTGAAGAGAAGACCTTGCAAGTGTGGATATTTACTTTGTAATAGGCAATAGAATATGAATGTTCTGCTAATCCCAGGTGATTTGCAGTAAAGGCTCCACAAATCTGAAATTTCTTATTTGGCTGGAGCGGGAGATACAGAAAAGATACTGATTGTCCCTTTAGCACTTTAAGGTCTTGTCTTACGTCTGAAGTGTAGATCTTGGGATCACCATTCAATTGAAGATAATCTGCTGCCGCTTGGAGCAGAATAGTTCTTTCGAACCATCATCCAATATAAGCGTATGTTTCTAGTGCTTTGTCCACTTCGTAAAACAACTTTGCTTACTTTAAGAAGAACCCTTTTGAGGAGGTAGGCTTGTCAACATAGAGTACTTCCACTTGTGGAGCTGGTGGCTCTTTATTCTCCATTCGTGGCTTAACATTCACTTCATGAAGAGCTTCCAAATGTTTACCATTACAAGTTTGGCACGTAATTCTCATCCTGCACTGGGCAGCTTGATGATTTCTTCCACATTTCAACATTTCTTATTAGATCGAATCCAATTCTCCTTTTGCTCCTTTGTTAACTGACTGAAATTGGTGCATTGGTTAAGAGAATGCTTATTATTGTTGCAATAAGCACAATACATTTTAGGTCTCTCAGTAGATGTGGATGATTCAAATGGTTTCTGAGCCTCTACAGGGGGAATGGGAACGGCAGCAGGTGAATCCATACTAAGGAGAACAGTTGAGGTCTTAGGTGGGGCTGCCTATGTGGGCCTTCCCTTTGCTCTCTTCGTTGACTGGTATTTGTCTTGGTTCCAGTACTGGTTATTTCTATTTCACCTTCTTGCACTTGAACCTCAAACTCAAGCCAATTTGAGAAATCATAGAGTGTTGGAACATTAATGTACCTTGACAAGATATAGCGGGAAGTTAGCTTTCAAATCGTGAGGTAGCTTGGAGGAAAGTCGACTTACGTGTGAACCACAATGCAGTTCAATTCTGCCCTTTTCACCTAGTTGGTCAAGCATCCCCACTAAAGCACGGATCTGCAAGGCAAATCTACGGAAGGACACAGTATCACCAGTTCTGATATTTGCACCATCCATTAGTTCAGCTATTCGTTTTAACGCCAGTTTATGAGGCTGACCATATTGTGCAGTTAAGGAAGCCATAGTTTCACTATAAAGGATATGGAGAGTTGCTATAAGAATCTGCAATTAATAGTGCATCCTCCAATTTAAGGTGATCCATAAGGATTTGATACTTAAACGTTCAGTAGCATCACTTGGGAGGAGATTCTCAGAGAGCTATCTTCATTCTAGAGAATTCTCTTGGATCCTCATGGAAGTAAGGTATCGTAGGTTTTGGTCCTCTGTAGCTTTTCTCTTGAGATTGACGTATTAGTGAAGAATAAGGATTTCGATACTGGCCTTCAGCTGGTGGCACTGAATATGTCTCATTCTGAGCGTTTTGATACTGTTGTGCAGGTGGATAGATAGTGGGGCATAATGTATTGAATTTATTCTGCATCGTGTCCTGTCTGACAAATCGTATTGAAACATTCTCTGGACTACTTTGTCTTATAAGATCAGTGCCTAAAGGGGTTTGTACTCTTTGGATTAATGGAGGATCTCCAAAGAATGTTAAATCTTCTGACCGGTATCCACGGTCACCTGCAATGTTGGCAACTGGGCTGCTATAAACTGAAACAGGCCTACTCTGGGAGACAATTGAAGTATTGGCCTCTTTTCCATTTCAGTAACTGAAGGAGTTTGAGGTCGTTTATCAGGCTCCTGTGCAGGGACTACATCTCCATGAGGCTGCAACTTGCTTATGGCATTGGTAAGATGCATCATATTCTCACTAAATACTTATTTTCAGCTTGCATCTCTCTAATTGCTGCAAAGACCTCATCACTAGCTCCTGGGTTTGGAGGGTTAGGAGTTTTTCTCTCAGCAGCAATCCAGACCTCACTTTGTTGCTCAATGTCAGAATCGGGAATGTGAGAGGGAGAGGGGAGGGGTGTCATCTTGACAGCACCCTCATAACCAGTCCTCTTCCAATAACTTGTAGGTGAATGATAAATCTCAGATTCTGGATTCACCCTTCCAATTACACCTTCTTGACTGAGCGTTACAATTCTGCAAATCGGAGTGATGTGCTGTCTGAGGTGGAATCACAACTAACTGATTCGGTAATATGGGTGCACTGTTACACCAACTCACATAGTTCACATCAAAATCTTCCAAATACACAGGGCGCTACTTGGCCTGGGTCTGACAATAGCTTCATTATCATCTGTAGTATTTGTTGGAAAAGACGAATACATCTTCTTTACAGTGTAGCAGTTGTCTATCCGCTCAAGGACCATAAATTGTAATGAAGAATTATGTTGGTTGGATTAAATTACAACCACTGACACATCCGTCAGGGATGAATGAAGATTCCAAATTCTATTTATTAATTTATTCCAAACTTATACAATGTGAAGATATGGTCTAAATAAATAATAATAAACATAAATTAGCTATCCCACTTTTCTTTCTTTTCAGTTTGTCAATGTTAACATTAGTCATTTAACAGGTACTTCATTTATCCAGTAGATGGCGTACTACACCCCAGATAACATCAATACTCGGAAATTACTAGAACTTAAAACAATAAAGCATTTACTCAACTTAAAAAGTAATTATTCTTAATGGATATACATATTATATACGAGGAAGCAATAATACCGCAATTCCATAACAAACAATGTGAGAAACTCCATATAGCGTCTGTTCAACTATACTTTAACTTCTTCAAACGTCAATATTTAGAAACAGTACTAAATATATATAAATATCAAATTACAAATGTAAACATATAAACAATATACTTTAAGGATAAATGAATTCCACTTACTTTATAATCAATTCAAACTTTCACATTTAAGCGAAGCTCCTACTCTACTGCTCAGACGCCACCAAACTAATCTAAATGTTCAAAGTGAAGCCCGTGATTGGCCAAGTTCCAACTCACCACGGGCCAACCACAACAACCAATAAACCAAGGAAGACAACTAAAGGGGGTACAACACATAAATAATATATTGCCTTTTCAACACTAACTTTCCTTCTAGCAACGAGAGTCCAACAAAAACATAACAGTTGGTTTTGTCACAGTTTACAGTTGATTACCATCGTCCACTCATCCTTTTGACAAAAGTCAACATCAGCCCTGAAAAGAGTTAATTGCTGACCATGTTATGCTAATCACATTTTCTTATGTTGTTCAATTATTCTGTCACAGTTGTTATACAGGTTCAACTCAAAACAATTTAAATTCGTAGTAATTTTGCAGTATTTCCATTAATAAAACTAGAGGGCTCCGCCACCCCTGCTCGCTTTGCTCACCCACCCCTGGGTTTGGCTTGACGGATATACAATTTAAAGAGATTCTAATGTTCATGGGAATTGTTACATGTGCATTATTTTCACTTTTACTTTAAAACTTTAGTAAAAACAATACTCGTCCCTTATTTCCAGCCCCGGGTGTGGTTACATCTCTTTCTCGCAGGACGTCTAACTCTGCTTGCATTTTGAATTGGGGTTCGGGTGGCTGAATGCATGCAAGGAGATGGCGTCACATCATCTGCTGGCTTTCTGCTGCTGGCAAGCTGTGTTTTTACTTGTAAACTTGTCGTTGTTTTAAGACCTGGGAGCAAGTTAAAGTGTCTCTCGTGGGACTTCAAATTGTCTTCCGAGAAGATCACGTCTAGTCTCCCTAGTCTGC
Source organism: Polypterus senegalus (assembly GCF_016835505.1). Classification (NCBI taxonomy): domain Eukaryota; kingdom Metazoa; phylum Chordata; class Cladistia; order Polypteriformes; family Polypteridae; genus Polypterus; species Polypterus senegalus. The sequence continues at coordinate 5,377 of NW_024379291.1, forward strand.
CTTTTTTGTAATAGAGACAAGTCACAGATATTCAGTAAATCCATGGTGCTTATGAACAGGAGCTCATTAGCCTTGCTGTGCGTGCAGATCATGAGCTTTTCCTCCATACCATCCATAACTCCAGGGTTCAAATCTCCCTTGAAAGATGTTGCTGCAGAAGAACAGAGACGAGGGTGTGATTCTGACTCTAAAGAAAGTAGAATTCAAGTATTTGTGATTTCATGACAGCTGCTGACCAAACGAGTGGACGGACTGTACGGCAAATCAAAGAGAGTTAAAGTGGGCTTGGTAAACACCTAGAAGTCTGCACAGTAAAAGTGTGAATCAGGTCTTGGGGTCCAATACCCCAAAGCAAAGGATATCAACGTCTGGAGCTCTTGATCTGATGAATGAGGCTCTGGTCTGGACGCCATGCAGGCTGCCCTTTTTTATTCTGGACCCACAATGATATTTCTGCTTCAATGCTTACCAGCACAGGTGAGTTGTTAGCATCAGAAACCCGTGATCCCTGGACTGGACATTGGACTACTACTGTCCAGTAGTTAACTGGTCCATGATTTGATCCCCTCTCGGTGTCACTCGTCTCTCCTTGCAGTCGGATGATTCGTTCGTCAGCAGACCTTTAGCACGGCTCAGTCTCCGGGTTCAAATTCATGGGCCGTCATCACCGATGTGCTAGGAGAACATGCAGCTGTCACCTGCGGGTGTAAAGACTTAAAGGTTTTGTTTCATATCAGTCAGCATTGCAACACTTCACCTGTAATTTCTGAAAGTTACCTGTGGACCCCACAATGCTGATCTCAGGAGGTGTTAGGCCTGTTTCATTGGGGTGCCTACCTGTTATCAAAGTACTGCTAGTCGCTCTCTGCTTGTCTCTTGGTCAGTTTGTTTTTAACGGCATAAACTAAATTCCACAGTCGGTCAGTTCAATGCACCCGTTGTCATTCATTGTGTCCTTTATGTTCAGAAACAGATCCCTCAGTAAACATTTTCCTCTCTAGTTGTGTGTAGTTTGGCCATCGCTGTTGACTCCACTCAATTAAAAGCACATTCGTCACCACAAGTCAATCAGCCCGATATAAATAAAGTCAACCTTAATATATTTATAGGAACACCAAAGGAAACGCAGTCAGTTGTCTCCAAATATCCAAACTATTCGCACCAACAACAAAACCAAACTCAACACCAACCTCTCTGCCTTAGCGGGGTCCTCAGTCCCAGTCCTAGTCCTGGAGGGGATTTCTAAGGATATCATCCTGATGATCTGAAGGTTAAAATGGAGGAGTAATTCTCAGTCCTTCACTTTTTTCTCTTCCAAGTACAGTGGAACCTCGGTTTACGAGTAACTTGGTTTACGAGTGTTTTGCAAGACGAGCTAAATGTTTTAATAATTTTTGACTTGATAAACGAGCGATGTCTTGCAATACGATTAGTATGGATACACTTTGTCTGCTGATCGTCATGTGATCACAACTGAGCTGATGGTTCTTCTCTCTCGGCACGTCTCTATCTCCTTATCTCTCTCGGCTCCCGTCTTGGCGTCGTCTCTCTCTCTCTCTCTCTCTCTCTTCTCTCAATTGCCTCCTATTCTCCGTCTGAGTCTGTGTGCCTCACTCATATAGTCAACCTCTGTTTACTACAGCATTGTGACTGTGTGTGTGTGTGTGCTGTGAAGTGTGAGTCCCCGTCTTGCGCCCCAAAACACGAAGCTGAGTCTCAGTACTTTAACAACACCAGCTTTATTCAGCTTGAAACAGCAAACAGTGCGGTTATTTATTTATTGTAGCGAGATCTTTATAATGTTCCTTGTATCACTCATCAGCAGCAGGCGCTTATATAGCATGTCTGCGATCTTTTTGGATACGCTACTATCGTAAACTTCTACAGCTGGGAGACTGGCGACTGCTTTGGGACGCTTCTTCTGTGTGTAGATCCTGTTGGGTGGAATCCCACAAGAGATTAGAAACTCACTCACACCAGCCATGATTCTTTTTAAAGGTAAAGCGCAGGTTATTTTGTTTGATGTATTTTTACTTTATATTTTGTATTAATCATTTTTATATGAATAGTTTTGGGTTGTGGAACGAATCATCTGAGTTTCCATTATTTCTTATGGGGAAATTCGCTTTGATATACGAGTGCTTTGGACTGCGAGCATCGTTACCGAACAATTATGCTTGCAAACCGAGGTTCCACTGTATTTCATTAAACCCAATAGTGCGTGAGAAATACTCACAGGTGTAAATGGCAACAAGCTCAATGGAGAAATGCTGCTCTCTTTTGTCATTTACATCTTATTGCTAATAAGGAGCCATTAAAACTAAGAATATGGCTGTTTAAGACTAAAATAAGCAATAAGGGGTCAAAATCTTAACGCGTCTTGAGACCACTGAAGTGAGGCAGAAGTGTTACTTGATCAATAAGAGCTTTATTAAGTAATTGGGTTGGAGTAAAACCTGCAGCCACTGCGCCCCCAGCACTGTGATTGAGGACCACCGCTATAAAGGAATGTGGAGCGAGGGTGTCGGTCAGCGAGGACTTCTGATAGCAAAGCCGTGATAATAGTGAGGATAATATAAATAGTAAGGTGGAAAGATTTAATACTAAAGTGAGAGCTGCTGTTGACAGAGTTGCACCTGAAAAGACAGTGAAAAAATCTTCTAGCATTGTTACACCATGGAGGACCCAAAGAGTGTCTGATTTAAAGAGAACATGTCGTAGAGCTGAGCGTCAATGGAGGAAAACTAAACTGACTATCCACTATGAAATATTAAAAGTCAAAATAACAGAATACAATAACACTGTCCGTCTTGAGAGCGCTGCTATTTCTCTAAGATTATAAATAACAATGCTAGTAATCCCAGAGTCTTATTTTCTACAATTGATCGCCGTTTAAACCCAGGTAACTCAAAGGAATGCCTCCTAAGTGCTTCCAGTGAAACCTGTGAGGCTGTCGCTGTATTCTTCAATCAAAAAATTAATGATATTAGAAATAACATAGTATATCTCCTCCAACACTAAGGATCCCCCTAAACCCCACAACCCTGTTATAAACAAATTAAACTCTTTCACTAGGATAGATTTACCTGATTTACAAAAATAATCTCTCTCAATTAAAACCCTCCACCTGCCCTTGACCCAATACCAACAAGGTTTTTCAAAGAAGTATCAGGCGTGCTAATTGATAATGTTCTTGACATAGTAAATTAAGTCATTAGATACGGGGTCTTCCCAGACTGTCTTAAGACTGCTGTAGTTAAACCCCTACTTAAGAAACATAATCTTGACCCTCAGCTCTTGAAAATTTTAGACCCATCTCTAACCTGCCTTTCTTAAGTAAAGTTCTAGAGAAGGCAGTCATTATGCAGTTAAATGACCACCTCAATAAACCTGCTATTCTTGATAAATTTCAGTCGGTTTTAGAACAAATCACAGCACAGAAACTGCACTCGTTAAAGTAGTAAATGACTTGCAGGTAAATGCAGACAGAGGCCATTTATCTGTTCTCATCCTCTTAGATCTGAGTGCTGCATTTGACACCATTGATCACAAATATTCTTAGAAATCTTAGTCAATGGGTGGGCCTCTCTGGCAGGTCTTAAATTGGTTTGAATCCTACCTAGCAGGGAGAAAATTTTTTGTTAGTTGTGGAATTACAACTCAAGACACATGATATCCATATGGTGTTCCACAAGGCTCTATCCTGGGTCCGCTGTTATTCTCAATCTACATGCTTCCGTTAGGTCAGATTATCTCAGGGCACAACGTGAGCTACCACAGCTATGCTGATGACACACAGCTGTACTTATCAATAGCACCTGATGACCCCGACTCTCTTGATTCACTAACACAATGTCTGACTTGTATCTCAGAATGGATGAATAGTAACTTTCTCAAGTTAAATAAAGAGAAAACTGAAATCTTAGTGATTGGCAATAATGGATACAATGAGGCTATTAGAAATAAACTGGATACATTAGGATTAAAAGTCAAAACGGAGGTAAAAAGCTTAGGGGTGATTGTTGACTGTAATCTGAATTTTAAATCACATATTAATCAGATCACTAGGACAGCATTTTTTTCACTTAAGAAACATAACAGAAGTTAGACCTCTTATATCACTGAAAGATGCTGAGAAATTAGTTCACGCGTTTGTTTTCAGTCGACTAGATTACTGTAACGCACTCCTCTCAGGACTACCCAAAAAAGACATAAATCGTTTGCAACTAGTGCAGAATGCAGCTGCTAGAATCCTAACTAGGAAAAGAAAATCCAAACACATTACTCCAGTTTTAATGTCACTACACTGGTTACCTGTGTCATTCAGGATTGACTTTAAAATTCTGCTTATGGTTTATAAAGCCTTAAATAATCTGCCCATTTTATATATCAGAATGTCTGACACCTTATATTCCAAATCGTAACCTTCAGATCCTCAAATGAGTGTCTCCTTAGAATTCCAAGAACAAAACTTAAAAGAAGTGGTGAGGCGGCCTTCTGCTGCTATGCACCTAAAATCTGGAATAGCCTGCCAATAGGAATTCGCCAGGCTGATACAGTAGAGCACTTTAAAACACTGCTGAAAACACATTACTTTAACATGGCCTTTTATAACTTCAATTTAACTCAATTTAACTTAATCCTGATACTCTGTATGTTCAATTCATCATAATAACTATTCATGGTGGCTCTAAAATCGGTACTGACCTCAACTCTCTTTTCTGTTTCTTTTTCCTGCGCCACCTCCACCTACTCAAAGCATCATGATGCTCCAACAATGATGGATGGATTAAAAGGCAGAAGTCTACGTGACCATCATCATCAAGCCCTTCCGTGAGAACCCTAAATCCAAAGAGGACTGTTTCATTTATGTTAGGTAGAATGCCCAGAGGGGACTGGGCGGTCTCATGGTCTGGAATCCCTACAGATTTTATTTTTCTCCAGCCGTCTGGAGTTTTTTTTGTTTTTTCTGTCCCCCCTGGCCATTGAACCTTACTCTTATTCGATGTTAATTAATGCTGATTTATTTTGTTTTCTTATTGTGTCTTTTATTTTTCTATTCTTCAATATGTAAAGCACTTTGAGCTACTGTTTATATGAAAATGTGCTATAGAAATAAATGTTGTTGTTGTAGTTAGGATATAGCAGGTTGGATGATGGATGGATGGATAGATTTCTACTTGAGATCACTTTCACAATGAAATGCATTAAAGTATGTATGTTACATTTTACAGATAAACCGTTAACTTCATCTAAATAATGAATTCTGTTAATAATTACACACGGTGGCTGCGCTGTGGTAGCGCTGATGCCTCACAGTAGGGAGTCACGACCCTGGTGTTCCCTGCCTGCACTTTGCGTGTTTTCTGGGGGGATTCCACAGTGGGTTCCGGTTTCCTTCCAAGGACATGAAGGTTTGGGGATTTGTGACACTAAAATAACGCCAGTGTGTGTGTGTGCTGTGGTCACCTTGCGATGAGCTGATGCCCATCCAGGGATTGTTTCTGCGTCGTGCCCAATGCTAGCTGGAATGGACACATACAGTACCTGGATTGATGGATGTAATTATTAAACATCCTTTTTAAAGATATGGCGGTCAGGTGTCCTTGGAATTTAACGGGTGTTTCAGGCAATTCACAACACAGCAAAGCCGGACGTTTTCTCACCGTGATGATATCTTGCGCTGCCACCTGCTAGAATTTTCCAGATTTACATAAAGTATGCGCACAGTATAAACAGCACACCGCTTAGTAGTGATGGGCGGAGTGAAGCCTCATGAAGCATCAAAACGTTTGAAACAATTGTGTCGGAAATCAAATCGAAGCGTCAAAGCACTTGACACTCACCTCTCTAGTGACCCCTCCTGGCCATTTTCATTAACTTTACACAAACTCATGATCCACTTCAATGACGTCTGTTATAACTCTTATTGCTTTTATTTTATCGCTGCTAAAGACTGACAACGAAGAGAAGGGTTCGTCAGCAACTTCTAGTGTCTGATGTCTACAAAATATAAATAAAAATTTATATTTTTATATAACTAACGCTGACAGGCAGAATGTACTATACGATAGCAAGAGTTAAACAAAATAAGACGCCTCACTCATGGATTCCCGGCTCTTTCCATTAGTATTTACTTTTGCACTGTATCATTATAATCGCTCTTGTTATTAGTATTATAATTAACCCTCATCTTTTCTTGAGATCACATTTAATAGCCTTAAATGTTTTTTTTTTGTCTGACTTAATTAAAATGAAGTAGACAGAAAATAAAGGTTAATCCCTGTACTTTGCCATGATATAGATAAGCACATTTGAGAAAGAAAAGGCGAAATCCTTAAATCACAGTTGTTATTATTCGATCAAATATTAAAATATTTTATTTATTAATTCTTTACAATATTTTGTGGAGCACAAAAATAAAGAAATGACGTCGTCAGTGGCTCAATTAACTAAGATGGTTGCTTCTCAAATTCTGAGCGTAGTGCTAGCCCGAGTTCGGTCTGACTTAAGGACTCATCAAAATAAACAATAATAAAAAAATGGTCAGGAGTTAAATCTTTATAACCAGTTTGAACTAAATAATTTTGAGAGATACTGTGGAAGGATCGTATAAGAGATCAGTTCAGGAATCATCCCACTCAAAATCGTCATCAAAATACGATGTAATTGCGGACGGCAGCTCACGTATTTCCATTACTCCATCTTCTATTCATTGCCATTTGACGTCCATGAACCCCTCCATTGAATAAGGTGATCACAAACCCACTGTGGTAGATCAGGTTGAATTTGCTCTGCTGCACCAAACATTCAAAGGTGTCAATCCAGAGCACATCAGAGAGACTGAGAGACACGGCGCAGATCATCACCGCACACCGACACACACAGACACACACGAGACACTCCAAGGTGAGCATTTTAAGTATCAAGGTCGGCATTAAAGATCCTCTTGAGACTGAGGCAACAAAAAGCAGCAGGATGAACACATCTGGATCTGCTGTCGAAAATGCATTTGCTTTTACCAGCAGCATCCCTGCCCCGTGAACACATCTTCAAGGTCCAGATAGGCGATCAGTAAAACGTTGTCTTAGTCACAGCACAGCGCAGTAATAAAACATTTCCTAAAACATACAGTTGTCCAGTCTGTATCATTCCTAAGCAATCTTCCAGTAATAGAGGTGTAATCCCAATTACGAAGACATTTACCGTAGAAAACACTCAAAGTAAGAACACATTCCACCTTATTTATTTAATATTTAAAAATTTAAACCACTAAACCCGCCATCAACAACTACGAAAACAGTTGAAATCGTTACTCAAATATTTTTTTTGTTATAGACATAAAACAAGATGCACGTTTCCATTTGATATATCTTTACTAGTGTTCTCGCCGGCTCGCTCCCGTTCCACGTTGGAATTTGCTGTTTAATGAAAAAAAAAAAGAGAAACGGACTCTTTTGGGTCATAATTCACAGTGGGTGGACGTGGGACCCGAACCCACGTATGCCTTATTATGAAGCGCTAACGCTACCGCTGCACCACTACTGTTTTCAGCAGAGTCCATGTATATAATGTATGTTTTTTAATGTATGCATGTATGTATGTAATGAAGACCAAAATAATTATATACAGATGTATACTATATGACATATGTTCAGTGTTGCATGAAAACGTTGCATGAGGCAAAGAATGGATATTTAGAGAGTATTATAGTGAGAGATGTGTCAGTCACCGTATTACTAAAGCTCTTCTTTACAGCATTATGCATTCAACAAGTCAGCGCTTGTATGATGCATCATTTATTTTTTTTTTTTTTATTTTATTAATTTTATTACAATCAATACATAGCAATCACATTTTACAAAAAAAGAAAAAAGAATTATGCTAAGAACAGATCGATCCCCACCCTTGAGAGAGAGAGCAAGCCAAACGGTGTAAAATTTAAGGCTTTTAAAAAATACCTAAATCAACAAATTCTCTGTGCTTTATAAACTTATTTCAAAATATTACTGATTAGATCCTGCCATGTTTTGAAAAAAGTCTGCACAGATCCTCTAACTGAGTATTTGATTTTTTCCAATTTTAAATAATATAACACATCAGTTTCCCACTGACTTAAAAGAGGAGAGTTTGGGTTCTTCCAGTTTATCAGAATAAGTCTGCGTGCCAAGCAGTGTAGTGAATGCAATCACAATTTGTTTGTCTTTCTCCACTTTAAGACCCTCTGGAAGAACCCCAAACACAGCTGTTAATGGGTTAGGAGGGATTGTGAGTCCAAGACTGTCTGAGAGGTAATTAAAAATTTTTGTCCCCAGAACATGACATGCTCTAATGCAG
>NW_024379292.1:0-10965 GCF_016835505.1 Polypterus senegalus
AAAAACTAAACTGATTATCCACTATGAGATATTGGAGATTAAAATAACAGAATACAATAACACAGTCCGTCTTGAGAGCGCTGCTATTTCTCTAAGATTATAAATAACAATGCTAGTAATCAGTGTCTTATTTTCTACGATTGATCGTCTACTAAAGGTAACACAAAGGAATACCTCCAAAATACTTCCAGTGAAACATGTGAGGCTATTGCTGTATTTTTCAATCAAAAAATTAATGATATTAGAAATAACAGTATCTGTTCTCATCCTCTTAGATCTGAGTGCCGCATTTGACACCATTAGTCCAATATTCTTAGAAATCACCCTCTCTGGCAGGGTCCTAAATTGGTTTGAATCCTACCTGGCGGTAGAAAATTCTTTGTTTTTGTGGTAATTAGTACAACTCAAAGACACATGATATCCTATATGGTGTTCCACAAGGCTCTATCCTGGGTCCTGCTCTTCTCAATCTATACGCTTCTGTTAGGTCAAGATTATCTCAGGGCACAACGTGAGTTACCACAGCTATGCTAATAACACACAGCTGTACTTATCAATAGCATCTGATGACACCGACTCTCATCATGATGCTCCAAAATTGATGGACTAAAAGCCAGAGGTCTACATGACCATAACCATCAAGTCCTTCCGCGAGAACCCTAAATACAAAGAGGACTGTTTCATTTATGTGAGGTAGAAATGCCCAGAGGGAACTGGTGGCTCTCATGGTCTGGAATCCCTGCAGATTTTATTTTTTCTCCAGCCGCCTGGAGGTTTTTTGTTGTTTTTGTCCTCCTTGGCCATGGGACCTTACTCTTATTCTATGTTAATTAATGTTGACTTATTTTCTTTTCTTACTGTGTCTTTTATTTTTCTATTCTTCATTATGTAAAGCACTTTGAGCTACATTTTTGTGTATGAAAATGTGCTATTTAAATAAATATTGTTGTTGTTGTTTGGTCATTCTTCTGAACTAGACTAGAGTCTTATGAAGAGGTGTTCATGAGACATGGCAAGGAATTCTGGATATTTTTTTGGCTACTTTAAATTCAAATGATGTTGTTCAGTTAGAATTGTCTGCTGATTCCTTGCCTATTAGTGTTTTTATACAGATGACTGGAACTAATCTTAGTGTAGAAGAGTTTCTTCACCAGATAGAGAATCTTTTTCAGAGTCATGCAAGTGTATTAACAGATGAGTCTCTGATGACAGAAATACAGGATTGTTTGGTCCGAGTAGCTGTGGGGCTACTGTTTCGCCAGCTATCCACTCAACTCAGTCATGAAATAGTAAGAAAGAAAATGAGGCATTTAATTATTTCTTATAATTATGGGAACCAGCTCTGTTTTGCCTTTTGTCTGCTTTCCCTAATGGAGCACCAGTACAGGTAAAATCCACGGTTATGCATGCGTGAAGCATACAACCTTCAGAACAGGCTGGATTATTTGAGCATGAAAAAGTGTCCCTTGCAGATGTTCATAAATTTGAAAACTTACTAGATATTAAAATTGTTGTCTGGTACAGATGCCCAAGAAATGAACAATTTTTTACATTTGAAAGCTCCTGCGGTAGAAACCCTAAAATATTTTTCATGTTTTTGCATTATAACCATTATTACGGTATTTTGAATTTAAAGGGTTTTCTGGGTGTAAAATACTTGTGTGACTACTGTTACACAGGCTACCACTCAAACCTTAGCCATCGATGTGAAGGCCATTGCAATGTTTGTTTCTCCCTCAATTGCAGACCGATCCCTGAGAGAGAAGAGAAGTGTGATGATTGCAACCATTACCGTCTGCCCCAATTTTGTTTTATACAGCATACGGTTCCTAAATTTAATGACAAGACCAATGACATGGAATCGGCCTGCGACACTGCAAAAATGTCTCTTATGTTAGAAAACTTACACGGTCAAATCCCCATAAATGTCGCCCTAAGGAATGCTGTGTTTGTAAATCAAAAATTAAAAATGATGCAGAAAACCATCAATGCTTTATAGAAACCTTGAAGCCTGGGGAGCTGTGTGAAAAATTTTGAAAGTTGGCAAGAAACGGGGGTACACATTGAGAATTATGTATAGTGTAAGTCCTTGAATGGAAAATCTTGGTTCTGTGCGGGTCAAGACTGTATACGTCAGTTCTTTGCTGAATACCGTCAGCTCAAGTATCAAGGTTATACCTTCATAGCCCACAATTCAAAAAGTTACGATGGAGTGCGTTTTAATGAAGTATTTGACTATTTGAGTGAACCCTCCGGTTACCACTCGAGGAAATAAGTTGATATGTTTCACAGATGAGGGTTATCAATTACGTCTTACAGATTCTTTGAATTTTTTACCAATGAAGTTGAATGTCGTGCCTAAAGCCATGAGGTTTGAAGCTGAAAAAGGGTATTTCCCCCATTTCTTCAATACGGCTGAAAACCAGGATTATATCGGGCCCTATCCTCAGCCTGAATGCTATGGTGTCAGAGCATGATGACGAAAGGAAAAGAAGAATTTTACGGTTCTGAGGCGTCAAACATGGTGTTTTTAATTTTAAAGAGGAGACGGCTTTTTTATTGTAAAAATGATGTTGAAATTCTTAGAACCACCTGCATCAAATTTAAAAAATTGGCAATATTGACACTTTTCAATGTATGATCATAGTCTCTCTATGTATGGCCATGTACAGTCAAAATTGCCTGCCGCCAAAATCTATCGGTATAATCCCTTCTGATCAATAACATTAGCAGTCAGAAAAACTATTCAAATGTATCTATTCAATGGTTATTGTATCTCTGAGAAACAGAAAAGTTGAACAATCTGCACGCTCTAAACCTTGGGGAGGTAAAGAAGGGTTCCTTTTTCTTGATGGCTATGCTAGTGTTAACGGTATTCCGACCGCCTTTGAATTTGCTGTCTGCCTTTACCACGGCTGTCCAGAATGCTATGATATAAACAGCACCCATCCTTTAAATGGCCTGACTTGTGCAGTTACATACCAAAAGTTTTTGTGAAAATTAGAAATACTTCGGACCAAGTTCAAAAGTTTTAATGTTCTTTTTTTTTATTTGTTCATATGTTCAGTTCACTCAGTTTGAACCTCAGCCCATATTTCCCAAAATCAGCATTTCAGAATGAATGTTCCTTATTTACTCTGTTATTTCTGTCACCTAGTAATGGCTGCTACCCATTTGAACTATTCTTCTTTAAAAAATTTGATCCTAATAGTTTTCACTAAGCTATTTTGGAAGAGCTGTGTAAATAATTCATAATGGCACAGTGGTAAAACATCCTCAAGGTTCTAAAATATTTGTAATGGTGTGCTATAGTCTCATGTGTGAAGCCAAAGTCACTAATCATAAATTGTTTGTTCATTTAAAAGTTGCTAGAGATTATATTATCTGATGTTCACTATTTCTCTACCTGTTCTATTACCAATAATTATACTCTTGGAATCTGTAATTAATATCATTGTCATATAAAGTGATGAAAGGCTCAGCTAAATTTTAGTTAAGTAATTCTTGCTTCTCTGTGATAAAATTAATTGGCACACTTTCAGAATTAAATATTATTAATCCAGGCGGCACGGTCTTGCAGTTAGGAGACCTGGGTTCTTCCTGGGACTTCTCTGCATGGAGTTTGCATGTTCTCCCGTGTCTCGCGTGGGTTTCCTCCCACAGTCCAAAGACATGCAGGTTAGGTGGACTAGTGATTCTAAATTGGCCCTAGTGTGTGTTTGTGTGTGTCCTGTGGAGGGTTGGCACCCTGCCCAGGATTGGTTCCTGGCCTGGGATTGGCTCCAGCAGACCCCCGTGACCCTGTGTTTGGATTCAGTGGGTTGGAAAATGGATGGATGGAAATATTATTAATCCAGTTCTACAATGGTATTCCATCTGTAAAGCTCATATCAACTGTGTTTTTAATATACATTAATATAATATAAATCAATTTTGACAAAACAAATTTTATCTGTAGAAAAATTGCCTCTAAACTAATGCCAGGTAGTTGGAAGGAGCCACAGAACAAGGTAATGTAAATATAAATATTTTTGGTAGTATAAGACAAAAAACACACACATATCTCCTTTACTAATCACCTCTTAAAATGATAGAATCTACCCAAACAGACTGACAGCCTGGACTGTGGGATCTTTATGCTCATGGTAAGTTGAGGACACTTTGCCAGTAGCAAGATGTAAATGTTGATTTAAAAAAATAACTTGCTTTTTTTTGGAGTATGCTCTCTACATTGCCACTGGAAGAGCATTTGATTTCAGTCAGGTCAGATGGTTTAAGTGTAAGATTTGTTTGAAAATTGTGATTTTTTTATTCATAGAATTTATTGTAATTTCCTGATTTACATTTTTAGGAAGATGAGCCATAAATTAGAAGATGGTGGTGTCTTCTCTTACTTCGCAAAGCCAGCATGAAAAGGTGTGTAACTTTTCAAGTTTTTTTTTAAGGGAAGAACAGTTATAAGAATTTGTCAACTTACAGTGTTTCTAAATTTTTTATCTTCCAGCCAAAGCAGCAGTCTTCAATTTCCACACAAGAAGAAGGACATTCTGTGTACCACTGGTAGTGCTTTATAATTATCAGTTGAAAAGTTTTCTGACAGTAATTTTATATATTAGAACTTCACAAAAAGTCTTCGACCAACAGGTCACACAGCGGGTCTCCAGTGAGGCTGTCACTGACTTGTGTCTTTCTTCAGCCCTGTGATGTGTCAGTGGCATTATGGGGGCAGAGAATGGTGATCTTAAAAATGGGGGTTTTGTGTGCTCTAACTAATTTATTAAATGGCAATTATTTCTGCTTCCAGCAATTCCAGACAAGATAGGAAAGAGCAAGGTCTTTTCTCCTCCACCCTTTTTTTCCATTACTGAAGCATATGAAAATGTTGGCTGAATTATTTATGCCAGTACAATTAATAGTATAACATTTACTTTACTGTTCCTAAAATTTAGGCAATGAATGGCTTCATAGGCTTGCTTTTGTGGAGTGTAACTTATAGACTGTTTTTCTTGTTCTTCAAAGATCAGTTTCATCTGTGGCATTAACTGAATTTGCATGTCAGCATATTTATGGTTACGTTTAGTTGTATTAAATTGTAATGTAGTGTATTTAAATTGTTGCAATACTGCATAATTGATTTGCAGAAATGCATAATACTTGATAATCTGTATTGCAGTGCCCAGTAGTATGGAAAGTGTGGTTCTCACAAAGGCACCTGTCAGGTACTGTGTGTAGTGAAGTGATTCTTACAGCTCAAATACAGCAAATACCTTAAAGGTAATGACTTTCTTTTTCCTTTTCAATATCATTCAGAAATCAACCAATCTAGAATGGAGTGATTGTTTTCTTCAGGTAAACACTTTCCATTATGTATAACTTTTTACATGTAGCACTTCTATTGCAATATGTTTGGGTGAATGTTTCAGCAGTTTTTAAAGCATGCTTACTAAACTGGGAACAATTAATTGACCTATTATTTGAAATGATGAATTTGGCCTTCACAAGTGACAATGCTGTGGTAATTGGGTTCTTTATCTTTCAGGGATTCACTTCAGTACAATTCCTGTAGATGTACAGATTGAATTGAAATGGGTCTTACAGCAATGTATTACTAAATAAAATGTATGATTTTTTCACTTCAGGGCACTTAGTCATTTTTAATTATTTGCGCACTTTCTGAATGGTTTCAAACTAGACATGACATTCCCTTGAACATGAACTGCTATGGTTGTACACTGGAGTTTATTTTTTATTTTTCACTCTACCTCAAAGCAAGATAAATCAATCGAGCTAAGCATTCCTATGACATGCATTGGTCATATTGATGGGTTTATTTCATAAGCCAATTTGACTGTTCTTTGAGTAAAGGTGGAGTTAATATATTGATATTCCTAATAAAGTACTTAACAGTATTTCTTTTCTTTTTCATAAAAAGGTCTTCATTGATCCAAAACATCTTGACTGCTTGTGACTGGCTGGATGCCAACAAAAACCAAGTTGTTGGGACAGTACTCCGGCCAAGAATTCTGGTAATGGGCAAGGATGAAGTTACGTACACAACTGAAAAATTAGAAAAAAGGGGAGACGATGAAGATACTGAAGACGTCATGTCCACCTTTGTTATTTACTTTTAACTGCATGAAGGACATGAAATTTTTTCTTGATGAGATACGGGGTAAAAAAAATCCACCAGTTGCTGCTGTTCTACAAATTACATTTTGTGTTTTATTTTTTTTGTTCAGCCTTCAAAATTTCAAAGGAACTACATGTGACAGAAAGCCTACAGTGATGTCATTTTGATCAGTGATTCACTGTAAAGAAAAGTGGGGATGGACTGGTTTTCTGACCTGGTTCAATAGTTCTGTGTATACTGAAATGACCAATGTAATGGATGGAGGACACAGATCGATGCCCTAACTGGGATTGTTTGCTTTATTACTTAAAAATAAATTCATATTTGAACCTGGATCTGTTGTGTGTGTGTGTGTTTCTGTGTGTGTGTGTGTGTGTGTGTGTGTGTGTGTGGTTGTGTGAAGGGTTTGGGTGCTAAAATGCCCCCCACAGGTTACATTCCCCTATGTGGTAGTTATAACAATGATCTTTGTGTTTGATACATCACTTTCATTTTCAAGACCTAGACTGTTGGCCTGCAAGTTCAAGAAGGGAGTCTAATTAAAAGCAAAAATTAGTTGTGAAAAATTCTGTAGCCCCTGGGACTGAATATGAGAACCACTGTATGAAACAATACCATGTTACAAATATGTTACAATATATATAATGTATAGTGTGTGTATGAGAGAGAGAGAATATGTGTGTTTCATGATTTACATCTTTTGTAATGTTTAAAATGTGCTTATCTGTTTATTCATCCTTTTCATGCCCATAACAGTCTGTGTGATGTATGTGATAACTCATTTTAGAACTAACTACACACTCAGACTTCTTACTTAATTTTAATTTAGTAGCTAACTTTGCTCCACTTTACCATCTCCATTATGCATACTGGTACAGCAGTTAAGTCTTATACTCCATATCATCTTGGCACATCTAAAGTATGTGAATTTCCCCTTGGGATTAATAAAGTTTATCTATCTATCTATCTATCTATCTATCTATCTATCTATCTATCTATCTATCTATCTATCTATCTATCTATCTGTCTGTCTAATGTAAAAACTGCTCTTACAGAGGTATGTTTATAGACAATAGCTTAGCATTTAACACTGTTGTGCCAACAGAACTGGATTTTGGACTTCATGGTAAGAAGACCTCAGCTTTGCAGATTGCCAGCATCATATCCTCTATGCTCAGTCTCAACCCAGGTACACTATGGGGCAGTGTGCTAATCCCCCGGTGTGACTGTGTGTCCAGACACCACACCAGCTCCATCATTAAAAATGCTGCTGACATCACTGTCATAGGCCTGGTCACCACCAATGATTAAATGGCTTGCAGAAAATAGGTCTATCTGCTGACTCAGTGGTCCCAGGACAGTCTGACCTTTCATGGCCAAAAATTAAGGAGCAGGTCATAGACTTCGGAGAATGGATTAAGCTGTGGTTTGTTTTGTGGGGTTCTGTGGAAAGGTGAAGCTTGTTTAAATTTCATACAGTAACAATCACTGATGAATTGATGAGGGAACAGCACGTTTTGTTTCTTGCTAAGTTCACCAATGCCTTCCTGAGATGTCTCACATGTGCAACACTGTCTCGCAGAGGGCATGATGTGAGTGACGCTGGGAAAGGGCATTATGATAATTCGTCATTACATAGGTTTGTGGTGTGTTGTGCTCTGAAGGGTGTTCTGTGACTGAAGCTATGGGCATTCCATGATATGGAGTGCGTTCCGTGAGGGATTGCAGTCTGCAGCTTCACTCTGTTGGCCTCAGGTTGTCCAAAGACATATGGGTATAAAACAGTGCAAGGCAAAATATGTATGAAAGTAAAAGGCATTACCATTAACCATGAAACTGGTAAAATTGTAAACCTCGAGTCACTAACCAAACTAGTTCAGAAGTTTGTGACGTCTCATAAAGCTCCTCCTCAAGATTTACTGGAAGAAATTTAGAGTGGTGTATAACAAGAGGGTTCTCCTAAAAAACTACACCACACATCCGTATGGATACTAAAAGAGATTTTGATGTTTGCCTTCAACATTCCTTCACTAAAATTATCTCTGAACCATTCTGTTCTGGTAAATCCTATTGTAGCTGTTGCAAAATATGTGTGTATATATATGTAAATTTAGTGTTTGAATTTGTAAAATATGTTTCGTAAATTATATTGTATCTAGCAGAATACCCGCGCTTCGCAGCGGAGAAGTAGTGTGTTAAAGAAGTTATGAAGAAAAAAGGAAAATGTAATTGTAATGTAAATGTAATGTAATTGTTTTGTCATTGATATGAGTGTTGTTGTCATATCTATCTATCTATATATATATATATATATATATATATATATATATATATACTGCTCAAAAGAATTAAAGGAACACTTTTTAATCAGAGTATAGCATAAAGTCAACGAAACTTATGGGATATTAATCTGGTCAGTTAAGTAGCAGAGGGGGTTGTTAATCAGTTTCAGCTGCTTTGGTGTTAATGAAATTAACAACAGATGCACTAGAGTGGCAACAATGAGATGACCCCCAAAACAGGAATGGTTTAACAGGTGGAGGCCACTGACATTTTTTCCTCCTCATCTTTTCTGACTGTTTCTTCACTAGTTTTGCATTTGGCTACAGTCAGTGTCACTACTGGTAGCATGAGGCGATACCTGGACCCTACAGAGGTTGCACAGGTAGTCCAACTTCTCCAGGATGGCACATCAATATGTATCATTGCCAGAAGGTTTGCTGTGACTCCTGCACAGTCTCAAGGGCATGGAGAAGATTCTAGGAGACAAGCAGTTACTCTAGGAGGAGCTGGAGAGGGCCATAGAAGGTCCATAACCCATCAGCAGGACCAGTATATGCTCCTTTGGGCAAGGAGGAACAGAATGAGCACTGCCAGAGCCCTACAAAACCTCCTCCAGCAGGCCACTGGTGTAGAATGTCTCTGACCAAACAATCAGAAACAGACTTCATGAGGGTTGCCTGAGGGCCCAAATGTCTACTGCTCCCTGTGCTCACTGCACAGCACCGAGAGCTCAATTGTGACATTTGCCAGAGAATACCAGAAGTGGCAGGTCCACCACTGGCGTCCTGTGCTTTTCACAGATGAGAGCAGGTTCACCCCTGAGTATATGTGAAAGACGTGAAAAGGTCAGGAGAAGCCATGGAGAATATTATGCTGCCTGTAACATCGCATGATGTTTGGTGGTGTGTCAGTGATGATCTTGGAGGCATATCCATGGAGCGACTCACAGACTTCTACAGGCTAGACAACGGCATCTTGACTGCCATTAGGTATCAGGATGAAATCCTTGGACCCATTGTCAGACCCTACACTGGTGCAGTAGGTCCTGGTTTCCTCCTAATGCACAATGCCCGGCCTCATGTGGCAAGAGTATGCAGGCAGTACCTGGAGGATGAAGAAATTGCAATTGAATGGTCCCTGACTTAAACCCAATAGAACATCTGTGGGACATTATGTTTCGGTCCATTAGGCACTGCCAGGTTTGCTCCTCAGACTGTACAACAGCTCAGGGATGCTCTCATACAGATCTGGGAGGAAATGCCACAAGACACCATCCGTCGTCTCATTAGGAGCATGCCCAAGCGCTGTCAAGCATGCATAAAGCTCGTGGGCCACACAAGATACTGAAAAGCATTTTGAGTAGCAGAAATTAAGTTTTTGAAAAAATGGACTAGCCTGCTACATCTTCATTTTACTCTGATTTTAGGTGTCTACACAATTGAGCCTCTGTAGGCAGAAACTTTATTTTCATTAAAAGACTTGCCATCCTTTTGTTCCTAAGACATTGCCCTGTAGTTATTTGTATAGATATCCAACTTCATATTGAGATCTGATGTATCTAATGTGTTTCTTTAAAGTGTTCCTTTAATTTTGTGAGCATGTATATATATATATATATATATATATATATATATATATAAGCAAATACCAGCAGCTTGGCAGGAGAAGTAAAAAGAAAAGGAAACATTTTAATAATAAAACATGATTGACAGTGTATTTATTTTGTCATTGTCATGAGTGTTGCTGGCATATATATATATATATATATACACAGAACACATATATAAAACATATATATATATATATATACACATCATATATATATATATACACATATACATACATATATACATATACACATATATATATAAAAAATACCAAGCAGCATGAAGTAGTGTGTTAAAGAAGCAATGAAAAAGAAAAGGAAACATTTTGAAAATAACATGTAACATGATTGTCAATGTAATTCTTTTGTCACTGTTGTGAGTGATGAGTGTTGCTGTCATATATATATATTTATATACATATATATATACATATATATATAACCTATTATATAAACATATATATATATACATATCATACATATATCCATAGACACATATACACATATATACACACACACATATATACATACATATATACAATACATACACATATATACATATATATATATATATCTACATATACACACACACACACACACACACAACTATCGTATATGTTCAAGTTCTATTTAAATTTTAAATAGAAGGAATTTTATTTAGTTGACAGAATATTATTCGAATAAATCAACTCCAATACTAAATAACTATATAACCATAATTTTGTATATCCATAAAATATATCCAGTCTAAATTATACAAGTTGAAATAAAGTAACGATTAAAGAACAAACATTCAAATTTCTTTACTCTTATGTAATTTTATAGACAAAATAAACTTAAATTTAATATAAAAGATTTTGTCTCCATAAAAATATATCTCAAAATTATACATTCAAATATGAACATGGTGCTAACAACCAAAATAAATGAAATTTTCCCTTTGCGT
>NW_024379293.1:0-14193 GCF_016835505.1 Polypterus senegalus
ATTAGACTGTCGGGGCACATTTGGGCCCCCAAAACCCTTTGTTTTTCTTGGTGTTCCCATGGTATGCACACACTTTGTGTTTTTTTTTTTGTGTGGCACCTTTGGTCCGATGTTCTTGGGAAAGAAAAAAAAGTGTAAAGAAGAGGGGCCTATGGCTCCCCGCTCGGGTCTCTTCCTGACCTCTCAGGGGGCCTTTAAATTCCGATCTTCTTCCGGCCCCCCAAAAGGGTTTCGTGTTCACTCCCTTTCTTTTTAAAGGCCATCTGTTTTGGTCATGGAGATTTTCCCATTTCTTTTGATCCTCTGGGCGGAGGTCATCCCCCTGCTGCCCTCTTATCCCCCCCATTATACTTAACTCAGGGCTCGTCTGCTTTCCCCCCCACCCTCTTCCGATTGGACTTGGTGGCGAGTGCAGGTTAGAATGGAAAATGTGGCATCTGTCCGGAGCAGCCAAATAGAAATGTCACCCCTAGGTGAGCAGTTTTGGGGGATGAGGCGTTTTATTAGAGCTGGGGGGAAAAGGGAGGTGCTGATGAAGATAGATAGATAGATGTGAAGGCACTATTGATAGATAATAATGATTAAAAGGACTTTAATAATAGATAGCAGATAGATAAGATGTATAGATAGATTAAAGGCACTATATAATAGATAGATGATGGATTAAAGGCACTATATTATAGATAGATAATAGATGTTTAAAAGGCATTTTTTAAAATAGATAGATAGATAATAATAGATAAAATAGATAGATAGATGATAGATAGATAGATAGATAGATAGATAGATTTTTGGGCACTATATTATAGATAGAAAATAGAAAATAGATAGATTGAAAACACTATATTATAGATAGATAATAGATAGATGATAGATAGATAATGTAGATAATAATAGATAATGGGGTTGATGATGACTGAAGGCACTATATTATGAAAATAGAAGATAGATAGATAGATAGATAGATAGATAGATGAAAGACATTTTTATAATAGATAGATAGATAGGGAAGGCACTTTATTATAGATAGATAATGATGATAGATAGATAGATAGATAGATAATAGATAGATGATAGATTGATGGAAGGCACTATAAAATGGCAGAGGGGAAAGCCCCATAAATATTAACATGGATATCTGCATAACAGATTGATCAGTGGAAGCACCCCCATAAATACATGGAAAAGGGCCCTAAAAAAAGAATGGAAAAGCTCCATATAACATGGGAAGGGCATTGTATAATAAACAGATATGAAAAGACACTCTAAAGATAGGTGGGCATGGCTCATGATAGAAGAGGAAATACCAAAGAATACAAAACTAGAAGAGACACTGCATAACAGACTAGTCAGTGGGAAGGCACTATATAATAGATGGGGAATACTTCATATAATATAAAAACGGGAAAGGCACTATATAATACACAGACAGAGAGAAAAGACAAAAAAACAGACAGGACACCTCTATGTAACAAAAAACGGGAAAGGCGCTATATAACAAAGAGGGGAAAACGCTCTGTAAAAAGAGTGCACCACACTGCCTGAGCAGATCTGCCCCCATAGCCTGTCTTGTCCTTTTTTTAAGTTGCCATTCTTGTAGCACCAGCGTCACACTTGAAGTCTGACTGACCGCTGTTTCCACCACAGGTACAACCTCTTCATCATCCTGTATCCCGGGGGAGGGCTGAAGGGGCTGATGACCATTTATGCTGCCTTACCCATCGTCCAGAAGTCGGGCATGTTTTCAGTGCGGCTTCCCAACAAATACAACGCTCGTTGATACTACTACTTCCTGATCATCGTGATGATTCCCATCCCAAAATCAAAATGGGCCAAGCAAGAGGTTCTTCATCTGGTAAACTCAGAAAACACAAAGCCTTTAACTTTTGTTAGGGTTGCCCCCGCAGAAATATTTCTGACCAAATGAATGAGGAAATGCAATGAAAAAGCAAAGACGGAAAAAATAAAATGATACAGGAAGTGAATATCAATAACAGTCTTTTCCCAACCATTCTTCATGTATCCACCTAAAGATGGGGCTTGTGTATCTTTGTGTCAGTCCGGTTTTCATTCCAACAGATGGTGCATCAGAAACATTTGTAGTATTAAAACGCATTGAATTTTGTCATTCCAAAAGATGGTGCATTACAAACATGAACACTGATTTTGCAAATCCCATGCCCTATGGCACGTCACAAATATTTGTAATAATAAAATACATTGCATTTGTCATTTCAACAGGTGGCGCATCACAAACATATTAATAAAATGCATTGCATTTTCCATTCCAACAGATGGTGGGACTGCTTTTAAAAGTCCTAAACCAACTGGCACACTAACAGAGATCTTCTAATGCATTTGTAACTCCAACAGAGGGTGCATCACAAACATTTATATTAATAAGTATACATTGCTTTTGTCATTTTAACAGATGGCACATCCCAACCATTAGGAGTGTTTTATTTTTCATTCCAACAGACAGCACATCACAAACATTAACAATGCTTTTTATAAGTGGCATATGACAGAGACATGTGTATTGTATTTTTCATTCCAACAAATGGCAAATCACAAGCATTGGTATTAATGCATTCCGTTTGTCATTCCAAACCTTTACACTGCTTTTACAAATTCCATACCAAATGGCATATAATAGAAACGTGCATTGCATTTGGCATTCCAACAGATGGCTTTGCACAATCATTTTAGTAATAAAATAAATTGTTTGGTCATCATAACAGATGGCGTACAACCATTTGTCAAACACAATGTGTTGATTTGTCACTTCAACAGATGGCACATCACAAAGATTAATTGCAAATGGCATATAACAGAGAAACATATGTTGCGTTTTACATTCTAACAAATGGTGCATCACAATCATTTGTAGTAATTAAATGCATTTTCTTTAATCAAAGGATCGTTAACAACCACAGACAGTCATGACCTCTGAAGGACGGCACCATTGCTTTTAATCACAGTGACCGCCTTAGGGCATTGGGGTCCACACACAGAGCACAGTATAAGCGCCCCCTGCTAGCCTCTTCTAGCTGCAATCCAAACGTTTTCCTACATGGTCTCTCATCCATACCTGACAATCCATTTATTTAATTACTTTTCTCCTCAATGTTCCTCCATACTCTCCTCATTTCGTTGCTTCCTTCCCTCCTCCTTTGCCTTCTGCAGGACACTCGAGCTCATCGTTTCTTGTCCAAGGCTGCACCTAGTGGATTCAAAAAAACACAACACCTCTGTGGCTACCACTGTTTATTCAGCTCGGGGGTCTCCAGCTTAGTTTATGGAGGGTGGGCTACAGGGATTTAATCCAACCTAGTGAATGTGCCACTGACCGGGTAATGGCACCCCACCACTTAACTGAAATTCTTTTTAATTGAAACCCCCCACCCCATTATTTGTGTATCTGTTTCTGTTGCTCTTTCGCTTTATTTTCAGGTCATTCTGCTCCGCCATAAAGACCCTTTGTGTTATGGTGGGTCAGTAACTCCGTTCTGCTTGACTGACCCTCCGTTTTGTCTCCTGATCCCGCAGTGTTTCCGCAACTTTTCTTCCACATGCTCCGCCAGAGGAGGAAGGTGCTTCACGGGGAAGTCTTCGTTGAAAAGGACGACTGATGGAGCCGAATCGCCTGCCGCTGACCTCCTCCAAGATGACGAGACTGTGCAGCTCGGTGCTAAAAATGACACGTGTGCCCCGTGCAGGTCAAGTTTCACGAAACATGGAACAAGAATAAAGAAAACAGCTGTGCAAAAATGCCGCCTGCCCATCTTATTTCTCACCTCGAGATGACACCCCGATAACGACTCCCCGACACCCCTCTGCCACTTGAGACAGGACAGCGTCCTCGGGTGTGTGTGTTTTCCTGTGGCATGGGCCCGCTCTTCGAGGGGGGGGTCCGAGCCGGGACGCTGACCTGTACCACTTATGAGGACACTGACAGTGCCAACAGCCTGGCATCATCTTCACAGTAAAAAAAAAAAATAGTAATAAAATAACAAAACATAGTGAAAGTTCTGTCACCAGGGGGCACATATGGCTGAAGAGTGGGCCATAAGGACTTTAGCAAGTGTCTGATCCAAGAGCAGCTGCCATTGTGTTTGTGAAAACTCACCGCTTCAGTTCGTAGTAAAAATGAAAACTCCATCTTAACATTGAAAAATATTACTGAAGGTTTGACAGATGGTAACAATGGAGACACAAAACAATGAAACCCCCAGTTATATAGTGCCTTAACATCTATCATTATCATTATATAGTGCCTTTCACTCTATCTATCTTTTTCTATCTATCTTTTCTATCTATTCTATCTATCATATAGTGCCTCAAACATCTATCTATCTATCATTATATAGTGCCTTTCATATCTACACATCTATCTATCTATCTATCATCTATCTATCTATCTATCTATCTATCTATCTATCATATAGTGCCTCAAACATCTATCTATCTATCATTATATAGTGCCTTTCATATCTATCTATCTATCTGTTATATAGTGCCTTTCACATCTATCTATCTATCTATCTATCTATCTATCTATCTATCTATCTTTTTCTATTATATAGTGCCTTTCACATCTATCTATTATTATAGTGCCTTAAAATCTATCTATCATTATATAGTGCCTTTCCTATCTATCTTATTTTATAGTGCCTTAAACATTTTATCTATCTATTATTTATTCTATCTATCTATTTTATCTATCTATCATATAGTGCCTTAAACATCTATCTATCTATCGTTTATATAGTGTTTAAAAATTATTATCTATCTTCTATCTATCATTTATAGTGCCTTCACATCTATCTATCATCTATATAATAGTCCTTTCCAAACTATCTATCCCATTTCATCTATCTATCTATCTATCTATCTATCTTCTATCTATCTATCTATCTATCTATCTATCTATTTTATAGTGCCTTTCTTTCAATCTATCTATAAATTGCCCACATTTTCTATCTATCTATCTATCTATCTATCTATCTATATCTATCTATCCATTATTATATCTGGTCACATGACCCCATTGAGTCAATCACTCTACCTTCATTCTTTCGATTATTCAAAACTCCCAATCAGACAGGTCACCAGCTGCTTTTTAAATCGCCCTGGGGCGTCTGCACCGCCTGCCCCAGTGGTCCCGAAGCCGCCATGAAGTCAAGAGTCCTGCGACAGAACCAGAACTGGACAAGTCACACAACTGAATGCCTCACAATCCTTCATGAAGAAGGTTGGATCAACCGAGTCCTCCTCAGTTGACCACCCCAGCTGAGCATTTGTGTAAGGCCAAGCTAATGGGGACTCTGACTGAGTTCTAGAGAACCTGGTGAGATGGGAGAAACTCCAGAAGGACAGCCATTACTGAAAACACCACTGTTCTGGCCTTTTTAAACAGAAGTCCCCCTTGTAGAATATTCATGGAAGCCCCCTTGGTTTGCAAAAAAGGGCACATGAAGGATCATCTGGAAATAAGATTCTCCCAAAATGACTGGGGGCAGGGCTCTACAGTTCAATGGTGGTGCTGGCGGTGGTGGTGGAGCTCTCCAGTCTTATGCCATCAAGGACCTGAGAGACCACAAGGGGTTGGTGACCTGAACAACAAAAAGCGCGGCGCCTTTAAACGAAACCCCCCAAAGCTCTCGGGACCTGATGCTGGCTGAAGAGTGAACGCGAGACAACACTGGGGGTCCCCCGCCCAGGCCTGACCCCCTTTGGAGACCCTGAAAAAACCCCACTAGTTTCCCCCCTGACCACAGAAAGGTGGCAAAAACCCCTGTGACAAAAAAAGCCAAAAAGGGGCGCCCACGGAAGGGCCCCAAGGGGGGGTTTCCTTTGGGTCTGAATGCCTTGTCAGCCTTGTTTTTTTATTAAATTTCATCTTTTCCACCCTCATTCATGGTGCTGAATGGTGGATTAGGAAAAAAAGGAATGGAAAAATTTTTGTGCAGGGAGGGGCGTAAGGAATCATGTGGGGGTGAAGGGCCCGGGATTTTCTCAAGGTGCTATGAGGGGGGCCAGCGTGGGAGGCCATAAAAGGCCCCAACACACATGTAAATGAATTATCACACTGGTAAGACTGTCCATTTTAAACTTTGGTCAGTTATTAAAAAGCACTTCATCATTCCCCCTTTGCTAAAGCCAGTTGGTCACTCTACAGGGCAAAATGGTTGGTTACTGTATGGGATCTTCTGGGTGGGCACTCCAATGACTGATGGGTTTAGAGCCCTGTGACCCAAAAGTAAGACACATCAAAAACACTTCAATCAATTTTGTCCAGCACAAAAACACAGCCTGGCAGAAATGGAAAGAAATCAGCTGGACGTCTGAGCGAAACCTTCTTTTCACTAAACGGAAAAACCACAACCTTTTTTCCCCCTGGCCACAGGGTCTTTCTGTTCTTTGGAAATCTCCTTTTTTAATTTTTTTTTCCAATCTGTATCTCATAAAATCAGTGGAAGCTTTTAAAATATGCAGACCATAGGGACCCTCTCCCCAAACCGCTTATCAGGGGGAGGGTCTGGTGGGTAACCTGTCTCTCCCCATGGGGTTTGGGGGTGGGAAAAACCTGTCCGGGGGAAAAACACACACACACACACACACACATTAGGGCCAGTTTATTTGAATCACCCAAATGCATGTGTTTTGGGCTGTGGGAGGGCAAAGCACCCGGGAAAGGCCAAAGAGACACGGGAGAAATGAGACAGAAACACCGTAGATAGATAATGAAATAGATGAATGGGTAGATAGATAGATAGATGAAGAAGAAGAAAGATAGATAGATAATAAGTCAAAACACTATATAAAAGATAGATAGATAGATAGGAAAGGGTGAAAGGACTTTTAATAGATGATAGATGAAATAGATAGATAGATAGATAATAATAGATAGATAGATAGATAGATAGATGAAAAAGGGCTATATAATGATAAAATAGATAATAATGATGATGATAGATAGATAGAAGAAGATGATAGATAGATATTTATTTTTTTATTTTTTGACCTTTAAGAACAAAACAAAAAAAACAGTCATAAAAAACAATCCCCAAAATTCAGGATATTAAAAAAAATCTGTATCAGACAACCCCCACTGCTCCCCTTTACACTCCTCCTTAAAACATTAATAAGAAAAATCAGATGGAAAATTCATTTCAAAAACCACCAATTCCCCCAACCCCCCCCCTTGCATATTAATGATTATTTTTAAATTAAAAATTAAAAATTTTCTCAAAAAAAAAAAAAAAAAAAATTAAAACACAGTGATGCAGTTAATAAATATTTGCATTATAAATTTTCCCGGTAAACTTTTACTCCACACAAAAGTACAAATTTCCATTTAAATAAGTAATTCATAATTTGTTCATTAACCCACTATTCTTAAAATGCCCCCTGACCCAAAAATAATAAAAAATTGCCCATAAAAAACACACATTTCATAATCAGTTTACCCCAATCTTTCCCCTCCCTCCAAAAACTCTCCATTATACACGCATTGTATTTAGGGTCCCCTATTCTGAGCTTTCAATCCCAGTTTTTAAATATTTAAAGGGAATTTAAAAAAGTCTTAAGCTTCCCCTTTCAACAAACACAAACCCCCCCAAAACCCCCATAAATCCGAAGGTCTGCATGCTCAATGAGTTGATGGTGGAAACCCCACTTAAGGCACTTCCCGCACTTTCATCAGGAGAAATCGGTGGTCTTTGAGTTTTCTCTGTTCCTCCGGGTTTTTGAGGATTGACAGTTTTGCTTGGCCCATGATTTTTTAGCACCCCTTGTTTCTTGTCTCTGAGTATACTTAATCCAAAAAAAAAACCAACAGTTGACAATGACAGTCCATTCTTCAAAAAGTACAAAATATAAAAATGGTTGACCGTTGCAGTTAACAAAAGATGAAAACAGTCTCCTGTTGCAAAGACAACGTCAGATTTTCCCGGGTGAAATAACCATAAAAGGAGTTGGTAGGCCCCATGAAGAACCCCCTTTTCGGTGAATTTTTTTTTTGCGTGTTGTTTATAAAGTTCTCCACGCTGGGTTTTTTTCCCCAAAGCAGTTCTTGTCTCCAGGTGTCGGAAGCCTAAGAAATTTATAAAAGTCATTAACAACACCTGGTAGAGCCTTTTTTCCCCATTTAAACTGCTTGTTATTAAGTTGCCAACTTTCAGAATGGAGCCGGGCCCGGTCGTGGTCTGTGGGGGCGTTGGATGAGGGTTCTGGATATCTGAGTTGAAGATGGGTTGTCGGGGGGCGCTCTGGCACAGTGCCCCCTGTAATTTCACCAAGGCCTCCTTAAACGGGCCAAAAAAGGGGTTTACAAGCGTTCAGACCTCCCCCCAGGACCATTGGGTGTGCTGGGTGTGCCATGTGCTATGGTTATTTAAAGATGGCCAATCTTCGGGTTCCATTTTTTAAAAAGGGTTGGGTGTACAAGAAAGAGCAGGGGAGAGTTCAACAATTTTTCCCCTAATCAGAGGCCCAAAAAACAATTTAAAACAAACAGTCTCAAAAGTTTACTACCCAAGAAAAATTGACTGATAGAATTTTGGAAAACGTAAAGTGGTTTGGAACGCTAAGGGGGAGTAGCTGTTTGTAAATTTTAACTGCTCACTTTGTGAAAATTACAAAAGGTCTCTCGGCGGGCCGCTGGACCATGAACAGCCCCCCTGCAGCGCCTGGAGCCTAAAGGGCCCTCATTTTTTTTAAATCGTCCTGCCCTCCTTCGCCACTGGTGGTGCAACACCTTTTGGACAAGACTGTCCCAAAAAGTAAAGGATGATCTCTGTGGGTTTGATCAGGCAACTGGGGATCAGCACACCTGGCTTGTGAAACATGGAGGCAATCAAGTTATTCAGGTTTTGCCTCAACATGAAATGCCCCTCAGAACCCACTTCCAACGGTTCAGCCTTGCTTGGATCAGATCTGTCCCCCCCCCCAATTTTCACAGCAGTGCCATCTGTGCCAAAAATACACCCCCATTTAAACCGTTTTCTTTTCCCAGGGAGGGCCCGGGAAGAGCGGGGGAGGCGAGCCCCCGTCCCCCAGCAAAAAGTTCTTTTGGCCAATTGTTTCCGACGCATTTTGAAAAGGTCAAGCAGTTGATAAAGTGTTTACCTGTTTAAAAGACCAAAAACAGTAATATCATCTGCGGGGACACCTTAAAACAAGCGTGGGGAAAACTGGGATGCGAGACCAAAAAAGGCGATGCCTGAGCTTTCTGGAGGTCAAGGGGAAAAAGAAGCATCCTGGGGTGGGCAGCCCAAATCCCCCTGGTGACAGAAAAAGGGGGGCTGTTGTGGCCCCGTTAATCTTCAGACCCCATATATTTTTGGGAGTAAAGCATTCCAATGTTTTTGGGAAAAAGGGAGGAAAACCCAAAAGCTTGGGACTCTGAAGAATTGGTGATCCACTCTGTAAAAAGCTTTTTTGACCCAATGGTCATTCCTCCCTTTAAACCGAAAGCTTTGAAGTGAACGGTCTGCACCAGAAATTTTTTGTAAAAGATGGGTCTGGCACACATGGTCTGATCTGACCTGATGCACCCCCCATTTTTCAGGGGAGAGAAGCCCTGGACAGAATCTTAAACCGTAAAAAAGGTAACAGGGCCAGTTTTTGGGGGTGGGACAAATCTCCTTTTTTGGGAGCAGGCAACGCCCCCGACAGGATAATGGCAGTTCATTGTTCATTATGCTCTCCCGAAGACTAATAAATCCGCCTAATAAATTCAGAATGTCTTAAAAACCCCCGCCCGCAGGCCGTCTTCCCGGTGACCCTTTTTTGTTGCGGGGCCCCGTAGTAAAGTCCGTGCTGGGGGTTGTATCCAAACTTTTCGTTTTGGGGATTTGTGGCAGGTTGTCTAGGGCCCCCGGTCTCAGAAGAATCCTGTTGTTTGGCACAGAACAGCTTTTTAAAAATCATGAGCAATAGCTCTGATGGCCTCAGGCTCCTCGAAGTGCCCATCCTCATTTTCAAAGGGGGAATCACTTTACTTAGATCTTTTCTTTTTGTCCAAAAAAAAATTGGGAAGGGGTCCCTTTGACCAACTCCGATTCTTTGGCGCCCGGCACCGCACCGCTGTCCAATAAGTCCGAGAATTTTTTTTGTTTTAGTTTTTTTAAAACGCCATCGTTAAAAAACTGTCTAAAGGCAAAAAAAGCTCTAAATTCCCCCTCCCCAAATCTGCCATTTCCTTCCTCATATTCTGAGTTGCATTCCGGTTTTTGCTGACCGCGTTTCATTTTGAACAGTCCCCCACGCCCGAAAATGAAAAGGAACTTGCGCAATCCACCTCTTGAAATTTAAAAACTTCAATGAACGGAGATCTTTTAGTAGGTGTTTTTTAAGTGCCAGTTGGGGAAAAGGAAGATGAAAGAAATGAAAATTTGAGAAGGACAAAACTGGATCAGAAACCAAAAGGGTGAAAGGACAGTTCACTATAAAATTGCTGTGGTGATTTAAACAATCACTCTGTCTAGTCTGCCATGGAGATTTGGGAACCCTTCCCCCTCTGGGTGGAAAAAGCCCCAGACATCAAAAGGTCGGCCTTGCTGAGGACGACAAGTGAGCGGGAGTTGAGGGTCCCGGCCATTTTTTATCTAAGGGGCATCATCAATGCAGTTAAAATCTCCCCCCACAAAAAAAAGATCTTCATCTTTACTGCCCAAATAAATCATGGAAAAAGAAAAACAATCTCCCTTCCCCTTTATTGGGGGCATAAACATTTATGAAGACCCCGTTTTAAAAGGGGTTCCCCTTTCACAGTCTGCCTTTAACCCCCTGTCACGCTGTATGGGGGAGAAAAAAAGTGAAAACAGAATGGGCCCGCACAAAATCGACCCCTTCCAAAACATCTGTCCCCAGCCCTGTGCCAGCGCCTGGTTAGCAGGGTCTGTGTGAGTTTTTTGTAAAAAAAAAACACTAAGCCATTGGGAGATAATCAAACACCGACCCCCTTTTGTCATGTCACTTCCCTTGTTTAATTTTAAAAAAATTTCACAAAAGGGATGAAAAGGCAAAAAAAAAAAGCAGTCACTAAACACAACTTTAAAAAAGACTGGAAGGGCTTCCCGCAGTACATCATACTGGCGGATTTAAGGATCTTTTACCCTCTCCCAATTTTTTCCCCAAGCTTCATTTCTCTTAAGGCCCAAATGTATGGGGTAGGACCCCTTTGCTGAGCTCAAAAAAAAGTTGGGGATGGGGAAATGGTGACCCCATTCACCCCTCTTGCCTCAAAAAATTTTTAAAAAAAGGGTTATGTTGTCGACTGTAGCCACCCCGAAACTCAGCTGAGGTAAGATTGGGCCTCACTGATGTCCCGGGCCCTTTCCTGACTCACAATACCCCCCGCAGGCACCTCAGGCTCATCTTGAACGTTCTCGGGGGTGTCAGCCGGGAAGACTCTCCTTTATTTCTTCGCTACCCTTTGGACCCCTTTTTCCTTTTTCTTGTCCAAGGGTTTACCCACTCTTTTCATCCTCCATTTCTTTAACATTGCTCTGGTTTTTTTCGTGAGGTGCTCATTTTTTTTATGGGACCCCCCCCCAAATTTCCCCCAACCTCTCGTTCTTTTTGGGTTCTTTTAAATGAGTCGGCGGGGCGGGGCCCCATCATCATGGGCGGAAGCCACCTCCGGCTGCTCAGCACCATCACTTGGGTTTTGCAGAATGAACAGTAACACCCCGTAGCGTGATCCGGGCCCCGCCGGGGTCCTCTGGGGGCCCCACCCCTGGGGCTTTATTGGGGACTCAACCCCATCCCCGGCTCACCCGTTCAGGTGCCAGTTCGCCATCATGAGGAAAAAAACTGCCCTTCCCGCCACCCCGACCAGGGCCCCCCATTAAATCCTCCTCCACAAAAACTGCGGAAGACTCACTGCCCTTATCCAAAAAAATATCAAAAAGTCCCGGCTACTTTTTGAAACACCAGGTACCGGGTCTGTAGTTTCCCCAGCGCTTACACTGGCTGCCCTTACTTGCCGCCAAAAAAATTTCATGGGCTGGGTGATAAAAAACCCATAAACAAATCCCTCTACTCTGAATTTGAGGCACATCAAGTTCACCTTGTTCGTTTTAAAAACATGTGAACTTGTCTCCTGAAAGCGACATTTTTAAGTGGGTCCAACCCGGAATCTTTAAACTTTTGAAAGATCTGCCCATATCTTTCAAGTTCTTTGATGAAAAAACATTCTTGAAAAGGAGGGGAAAATTTAAATAAATACTAGGAAAGAAAAAAATAAAACTGAAATTAATACCCAAATTTAAACACACCATTCTGAACAAGTTTCACCCCAAAAACTCATCATTTGAAACAGGACAAACTTTTTTTTTTTCCCCAGGGCGCTGAACACATTTTACAGCCCATTCCCCGACTTCCCTACACACGCCCCAAACCCTGGATCAACCAACAACTTCCCTAATGAATTTCAAAATTTTGGGGATAAGCCAGGCGGTGTTTGTCTGGCCATTAGAGCCCCAAAAAACAATACTGGTCAATAAAAAAAAAATAGAGAAAAAAATGAAACCACTAGAGAAAAAAAAAAACAAAAAAATAAGTTTGGAAAAAAAAAATAAAAATACTAGACCCACCCCACCACCACCCTCCCCCACCCCCCGACAACCCACAGACCGCCCAGAAAAACCCAGAAAACAAACCACGGGCCCCAGGGAAAAACAGCATAGAATGAAAATAGATGATAGATAGATGTAATTTGATAGATGAAAAATAGATGGTGAAAGGGCTATATAATAATAGATGATAGATAGATAGATGATAGATGATAATAATGAAAATGAAAAGGGACTATATAATAGATGATGGATGAGAAGAAGGATAGATAGATAGATAGATAGATAGATAGATAGATAGATAGATAGATAGATAGATAGATAGATAGATAAAAGGCTATATAATGATAGATGATAGATAGATGAAGGTGCTATTAATAGATAGATAGATAGATAAATAGATAGATGATAGATAGATAGATAGATAGATAGATAGATAGATAGATAGAAAGGCACTATATAATAGATAGATAGATAGATAAAATAGATATGGCCTCATAAACAATCCTTATCATCCTAATAAAGATGTCCAGGTGAGCCCACAGACCACAGGTACCTGACCACAGAACTCCAGTATCCCACAGACCCCCCTTTAATAACCATTGATCCAGACGGGAATCGTTCAACTAGAAAACAGCTGGGGACACCAGGGGTCAAAGCCTTTGTTTTCTTCTCATTTCTGACATTTTCCGGCTGTCCATCTGGTCAGGTTTTCCTAACACTTTCATTTTAACTCACCTTCCATTTTACATTCCCTTTATTTTCTTTTTATTTTTTTTTACCATTTTCCCAAAGCCAAAAATGAGCCACCAAAGCAGGCTCGTGAAGCAGCAGCCAATTTGCTTTTAAGTTCAGAACACTAAAATGTCCCAAAATGCCCAAAAAAAAGAATCCGTTAAACCTCTGGCTGGGAAACAATGGGCAGGGATTCTTTAGTAATAAGGAGTCTATTATTAAGTAAAAACAGTTTCATGTTTGTGTTTTTAGTAGTAAGGCCCCGCCCTTTTTACAGATGCATTGATGCCTTTTCCTTTAAACAGCACTCCCCATCAGACTCTAACTGGGTTGGGGGGCACACATTGCCAGCAGACTTTTTCCCCCGATGGTGCGGCCTGCAATCTTCTGCCAGGACTCTGACTTCTTCTTGTTTTGCCCCACCTGGTGGACCCCGCCTGGCAGGCGATCAAATGTTCTGGAATGAGGCGGTCATTGGTGGGCACTGAAATGTAACTGGTGGTGGTGTACTGGCCTGAAGAACCAGAAAAATAAATAAAAAGGCCTCTGCCCCTGATTTGAACTTTAAGTGACTGGGTTTCTGCACGAAAAGTGGCTGCTTTTGTAAAAGAAGAATTGTTAAGCAAACCTGTGGAGCAAAGTCCTGGGAAATTCATGAACTGAGGTTTGTTAAATTAAAGGAGAAATTGGGGCTTTTTTAACTGAAGTTTATTTCTCCCAGTCATGCCAATTTCTGGCACATAAGTTGATTCAAAAGTGGCACATAGTTTTAATAAATAAAACAAAAGCGAGCCGTGTTAGTTTTTCAATGGAGTTTTGGGACCCTTGTGCTTTTTAAAACCACCGCCACTTTGATTTAAGGAGATTAGGTTTT